>NC_091349.1:5722129-5887129 GCF_038502225.1 Cherax quadricarinatus
AAGCCTATTTTTATTTTGTACCTTTTTCCCATTTCCTTACGCGATTCCTAGAGTTATCCTAGATTACATTACATTAACCTAGAAGTATAAAGCGTATACTTATTCACAAATAACTGAATTAAAAGAAAAAACGTCGAGTCGTTAGGTAGGTGGTGTTGGCGTTGCCAAGGTCCTTCCAGTGAGGCAGCAGAAGTATATTTAAGTCTCTCTTGCTCACTCACACACTCATAAGCACTCACACACTCATACGCACTCACACGCACTCATACGCACTCATACGCACTCACACGCACTCAGATGCCACAAAAAAAGAATGAATATAGGCTGACCAAATGATTCCAAACTAAAAACAAGTCACATTTTTAATTCATGATGACATACATTAGGCAGCTTTTGATATAATGGATGTGTATCATCAGCTACTTGTGATGGCGAGGGTTGAAACTCAGCTCCTGACCCTGCCTCTTAACTGGCCATAACCACGTTCATTCCCATTGTTTTCAGATCCTATCACACCTATTCTTAAAGCTGCGGTTGGAGTGTGCGCAGCTACCAGTATTCAAACACTAGTCTTATCTCCCCCACTAAGCTCTGCCTAACATCGTTTTCATTTCAATTTTACTTCGGTAAATACAGAGACATTTCGATTTACAAGTCGTAGCAATAAAAAGGATAATTCAAAAGTAATAATGAAATACTATTTAGCCTCGAGGCTGCACGAGTGACCTAAACATTATAAGACACACACACACACACACCCACACACACACACACACACACACACACACACACACACACACACACACACACACATATATATATATATATATATATATATATATATATATAATATATATATATATATATATATATAAATATATATATATATAAATATATATATATATATAAACATTCACCATCACTCGTACCAGTAAAATGGTTATAATCAAAACCATAATTTTTAAAGGGGTGGAGGGGTAAGCCAGTGGAAGGCCTCGGTCAGATGACCAAAAGCTCCAGCTGTGGGTCATCATATGACTAAGACCCGCGTCAGGAAACACTTGTCCTGTTTCCTGACAAACTTAATACTTACCACTCACTCCCTGGCTCTTTCCAGGTTATATACACCTAGAGCTGTGTGTCTTTCAGTGTAAATAAGAGTTTATTCGTTATTTTAGGCATGAAAGTATGATTTATTAATGGCGTACAGGGGACATGTTGCCTTGATAATCATGTACAAGTATATACAAACCTGTAAATATAATGAAACAATTCAACCATTTTTCTGTATTAATACCAGAATTTCTAAATTATTACGTAGGAAAAGCACGCCTGGGAGGTTATTATTAATGTAAAATAATAATTTTTAACAGAAATCTTAATTTTAGATGTATAATTGAAATTTCTAAAAGAATGGTAGAAACTCGTCAAGAATGTGGAAAAATGCTAAATTTAATTTTTCAAGTCTTATAAAATATTAAAGAGTAATGGGGAGTGATAAACCTGTATGGGCCATAAAACTCCTGGAGTATAAAGAGTAATTAGGTGTGATCTAAGGGACAGATAGCTCCTATTCTCGCATCAAGGTCCCCTCACTGACATTAAGGACCACTCCTCACCCCTGAAGGGAAGGCTATCAAAAGCAATAAACATTAAGAGGATAAACATGGCAGGCAATCAGATGCTAATATAGAGAATCACAGAGTTTAAAAGATGCACAACTCTAGATCAAAGAGCCTCAGGTCACTCTCATCATCATTATTTATAACGTGGAGGTCGCTGGTGCTAAAAATACTACATTATTTATAGTATTACCGTGTAGGAAAATTATTCTAATGTAGATTTAATATTCATCTCGTTATCAGATGGTAATGCAAACAGACTCTCTGCGAAGAGCAGACCTTTATTTATAGACGAGGATTCGCTCTAAGTATAGAGCTTATGAAGTCTGCTTTATCATCGTAAAGCTTTATCGGTGACCTGATAAAGCCCTAGAGTTTGATGTTTTATTCGTCAGAAAACAGGACAAGTGTTTCCTGACATGGGTCGTAATCATATAGGTGACACATTATTATTATTATTATAATCAAGGGGAAGCGCTAAACCCTGAGGATTATACAGCGCCTGGGGGGGGGGGGAAGTGGAAGGCATTCAGGCTTAATTCGGGGAACTGGAGCACAGATCCAATTCCCTAAATCAAGAGCCCCTCACCAACATCAAGGAACCTTCCTTGAGGGGTATAGGTGACACAATAATAAGATTTAGAGCTGTAGTTAGGTTAGCTGCGGTAGGGTTGGTTAGGAAACAGGAAAAAATGTTCCCTGACGGGGGTCTTGGTATGTGTTGACCAGCCACTGGAGCTTTTGGTCATTTGACCGAGACCTTCCACTGTCTTACCACTCCATCCCTTTAAAATTTCAAATTAGTTTCTAAGCTCTAGGGGGAAACGTTGCTTGTAAATATAGGTTTTTCTCTATACATGGTGTCCTTTTAGTCATGTTTATTGCGTAATAATTAGTCTTGCTCAGCTACCAGTACCTTTAAGTATCACTATAGTTGACGGCACTTTAATTTCTAACTAAACACAACTCGAAACATATTAACATGCGAGAAGAATTCTGGTGGAAATTCGTGATTCTGTTTACCAGAAATTTTCATTAAAGGACTTGCACTGAATGACACATACATTTAGCGCTTCGTGAAGTACAATACAATTGAGATGAGAAGTGAATTCTCAAGGATAAGCGAATGGCGTGGCAGGTAAATGTATTGCATTCATCCAATCATTCTCCCCCCTCTCTCTCTCTTTCATTTGGATTTATCCCAATGAGACTGGGGGCAAAGAATTCTTCTCTCCCTCTCTCACTAGTCTTTGCATCACTTGCGAGAGTTGCGTAATATTGAGCAGGTTACTGGCCTCAATGTTTTAAGGTTAATTACGACAGGAAGCTGTGCGTACACATTGCATCAGTTATGCACTCCAGGTGCGTGAGGAATTACAGTAGTAGATTGAGACACTAATGCAACATATGGGAATCGTTTATTAGTGTCTCGATCTTCAACTTGTCGGTTTCCAAAACCATTCATCACAATTACAGTAGTGTGCATGTACGAGATGCGGACGTTGCTGGTACCTCGGTGTGTTGTTGGTACCTATTATGGCTTGTACTGACAAGTCCAGCTCCCAGAATTCGCTTGTTTGACGCCATGAACGTCAGAATTAACGCCTATGATGTAGTTTTAGAACAGATACTATATTCTAAAAGGATCATCCAGTTTGAAGAATGAGACACTTGTGCAACATTTGAGATTTTTTTTAAGGAAACTTTTCGCCAGCCAGTGGCTTCTTCAGTCCAATATAGAGAAGAACGGTGAAAGATGAAGAGAATGAGGTAATCAGTCCTTCCTCATCTTTCACCGTTCTTCTTTGTACTGGACTGAAGAAGCCAGTGGCTGGCGAAACGTTTCCTCCGGTACGGCTGGAAAACATTAGGGACGGTTTCCATAAGACACTTGCTGTCCATGTTCACTCATCAGTGTAAAATGAGTACCTGGGTGTTAGTGGACTGGTGTGGGTCGCATCCTAGGACAAAACTGACCTAATTTGCCCGAAATGTTCAGCATAACAAACGGCTTTCTATATAGTAGCATGTCATTCATGTCAGCTAGGACCGTATACCTTGTACATGTAGTAAAGATATTATTATAATTATTGTTATTATAAAGATTCCCAAATATTGCACAATTGTCTCACTGTCCAACTTGTCAGTTTTCTAAACCATTACATCAGATCACTCAGGTGTTTAGCAAGTTCACAACAGGACAACTCTTGGGTAAACCATCATTTTCTGCCACTCATGAGGCTACACATGCCCGAGACGAGTCATGAGCCATACTGCATCAAGGTTTTGACCAGATGTCCTTCACACATGGAGCTGTTGAAGACGCTGGTTAGGTTGGTTAATGAGGTTTAAAGCCTATCACCTATTCACCACCACACAGGAATATTTAATCCGTAAGGTAGGAATTGAATTACTCTCAACAAATACATACTCTGAGAGACATACACCTCTCAGTGTATAATGTACATACTAATGCTGTGTTTATAACGTAATTTCGGATTTTTAAAATTTCTTACTTTGAATTATTATTTTTTAAATATTAGTTTCTACACTGTAATTATAGATTTCTCTTTAATAATAAATTTGGAAATGTTGTCACAATAAGTAGACTTGAACCTCTCGTTGATTTTGCTGTCCAATACAACACTACGCTTTCCCGTACTAAATCATCTGATGTACACACATATTTATATTTTTTTTCAATAATTCCAAGATTTCCGTGAGATATACAGTACTTGTTCTATATTCCAATCTCGACAATCCGATAATCATAAGTTTTACTCGACTTCCACTGCTACTACATTTGTTAAATTTCGATTTTTGTTCCATTATGCAAATAGTGGTAGTGGTATTGGTGATGGTTGTGGTATTGGTGATGGTTGTGGTGATGGTTGTGGTGATGGTTGTGGTGATGGTTGTGGTGATGGTTGTGGTGATGGTAGTGGTGATGGCTGTGGTAGTGATTGTGGTATTGGTGATGGTTGTGGTGATGGTAGTGGTGATGGTAGTGGTGATGGCTCTGGTAGTGATTGTGGTATTGGTGATGGTTGTGGTAGTGGTGATGGTTATGGTAGTGGCGGTATAGTGACGGAGGTCAAAGGCACCTGGCGACTGGACTACAAGGTGGGTGGTTGTGGCTGCAGGTACCTGGTACTACCAATACCAGACGAACACTCAAACAATATTCCTGGCCTCCCTTAACCTATCATACTTATAATATGCAGTGTAACCAATTGTACAGCTGTTAACTCTTTTACATCTTGGTTCCAAGGTGTTTGTGTATACATAAAGCTATGTGGCCCCGTGGCCTGGTGGCTAAAGCTCTCGCTTCACTCGGAGAGGATCCGGGTTCGATTCCCGGCAAGGGTAAAAACATTGGGTGTGTTTCCTTACATCGGTTGTCTATGTTCCCCATCAGTACCTGGGTGTTAGTCGACTAGTGTGGGTCGCATCCTGGGACAAAACTGACCTAACTGCCCGAAATGATCTGCATAACAAGCGGCTTTCTGTATAGTAATAAGTCAAAGATGTCAGCTAGGCCTGTATAAATTGTACATATACTTGTAGAAATAAAGATATAATTATATGCCTTTGTAAGAAGACCAAGATAAGTAGCAGGGCAAGCTTTTACTGGGAAAATCTTGCCGTTTGTGGAGCTTTAATAATCATGACTTGAAGCTGTATAAAGTAAAATGCTGCCCCTTTATAAGCTTGTTCTGCAGCCTGTGTCTTGGTTTTCATATCGTCGAGAATACGTCATTTCATTTAAGTGTATTTATTTACACTTGAATTTACTAAGATGCGTTATGCTACCTCACTTCACTTCAAGGTCTATCCCACTAGTGTACACTACAACCACTTCCCTCTAGGATGCAACCTCTGTTACAGAGGTTCCATTCTAGAGGTTCTGTACCTATTTACTACATAATAGAGAGAGCAACGAGTATTAGGAAACACGGCCAACGTCTCAGACTGCCCAAGGATCGAACTCGGATCCAATGTTTGAGCAGAAAGTGCTCCCAATGACCCATGATCAATCCCACACTTAATCGGTCATCTTGAGTCAAAAAAAAAAATATTTACGCAGTTAAACAGTTTTTAAGACACCATTATTAAAACATTAACAAAAGCTACCATCCTGAACAGATATGGTACACAGAATAAACTAGCCTCGTCGGCGGCAAAAATTATTATACCTATTCTTAAAACTGTGTATGGAATGTGCTTTCACCACCTTATCTACTGTAGATTGTTTAATCCTAAGCACACACTGAGGTCCCAAGAGGGCAGTGGTAACTGGTAGACATCCCATCATGAATATACTCACTTCTTTTTTAATATCGTAAGATATACGGCAGTGTACGGCTACTTCCGACTTAGTACGTACATAAATAATTAGTATGCACAATAAACTAGCCGAAGTGTCTAGTTTATTATGCACCCTATACCCATTCTGTGGACGGCAACACAAGGCATATTCATACGCCAAAAATGCCTAGAACTAGGCCTCTCCTCAGACGCACTGCTCAGCAGCAGCACGTCTGGATCTGTATATACAGATAATGTCTTATACAAATAAGCCGCACACAGGAGAGAGAAGCTTACGACGGAGTTTCCGTCCGACTTGCCCGAAATGCCTAGCCATGCTAGGTGTCCTAGTGGCCCCCTCTGTAATTAGTATTTTAAAACATGTAAACCACACAATATCCAAAATCTGTAAACCCTGCATTGTAATCTTTATAGAGAATAAACTTGATTGATTGATTGATTTACAGTCTCAGTGTATTGTTCCAGTCACGGTATTGTGCGCTTTTGTTTATGTCTTACTTGTCGCAGCCAAATTCAGGATATATCCACGTGAATAATTAACCAGAGTATTGAAGTTTATTTGTACACTGCCGTTTTGCCCAAGATATGACGACCTCTGGAGTTAGCTCAGGCATTTGTAATATAACAGTTTCTCTGGGTACGACCCACAACACTAACACACGGCTACATTACTGCTGGACATGGGCAGCCAGTGTAAGGAAACCTGCTCACGTGTTAGTGCTAGCCCGGGGATCGAATCCAGGACCCTTCATTTGTGAGGCAAGCCGCCTCTCCAAGTAAACTCCAGGTAAACCGCTGCCATCCATGAAGGGGGTGGGTGGCTTGTTGCAGTGGTATGGGCGGACAAGAAAACCTTGCGAGTCACATTCCTCTGTGATCCTCATGACCACTCGCTCGCCTCTCCCCTCCCCCCACCCCACATACCAACTCTCACTCATTCCATGACACATGAAACAGTCAACAACGTTTCGCTCAATGGGAACTTCATAATTATCATAAACTGATGCAGTTATCAACTTGATAAAGTTCTTTCGCGTGTATGTCATCTATCTGTCGCCTCGTTTTACCTATTTATCCATTTATTTATTTATTTACTCGCTTGCTATGCTCGCTTATTCACTAGGTTACTGAACTCCCTTACTTGCTTGCTACATTCATTCACTCTCTACATTTACCGATTCACTTGTTTATTAACTCACTGCTTTACGATACTCGTTTTGTGGTCTCGTCGGTAGGTAGGTAGGAGAGTTAGTTTAAGTTTAATATGTTTATTATGCACCCCATACCCATCCTGTGGGCGGTAGTCAAAAGATTACAGAGGTACATAATGGGTCCAGGGACTGGGCCTCAAAGTTTTGATAGCTGAGCAAGTTACAGAGAGCAGAGATGAGTGTTGCATCCTGGGAAGATTCTCACTCAGGTAATTACTCTCACCTACCTCTTCCTCCCCCCCTCCCCCTTCCTTCCCCCTTGACTTAATCCTCCTCACCTCCCTATGCTTCCCCACCCTGGCCCTCTCCACCCTCACCCACTCTACATACCACTTACAGGACATCACTCAACTATTCTCCACCCACTACCAAACACGCCACTCCATTATCCTCTTGTACTTCTCTCACACAACACACATGTCCCCTACACAACACAACACAACACACATCCATAACGGCCACGTACAAACCCATCAATGTCAGATATATTTTAATTTTCGAGATAAAACTCAACGGAAATCATACAAATTAGGTCTTTCATTGACTGCTTAAGATACCATAGTGTGATACAGTAATACATACAAACATACAACAATTACATGAAAATATTACTTATCAAAATTGCAGATCTAAAGAATGAACGGAGAACCTTCATTGCACGTATTAGTTCAGTTAAGCACTTTAATTACTAGGAAACGTTAGAAGTTCCTTAACCTGTACTCCCTGGAACGCAGGCGAGAAAGATACATTACAATTTACACCTGGAAAATCCTAGAGGGATTGGTCCCAAAATCACTCCCTACGAAAGCAAAGGATTCGGTAGATGGTGCAACATACCCCAATGAAAAGCAGGGGTGCCATTACTACACTAAGAGAAAACAATAAGTGTCAGGGGCCCCAAGACTGTTCAACAGTCTCCCATCATACATAAGGGGGATTACCAACAGACCCCTGGCTGTCTACAAGAGGGAGCTGGACAGATACCTGAAGAAGGTACCAGACCAGCCGGGCTGTGGTTCGGATGCTGGACTGCGTGCAGTCAGTAGTAACAGCCTGGTTGATCAGGTCCTGATCTACCGGGAGGCCTGGTCACGGACCGGGCTGCGGGGGTTTTGAGCCCCAGAAGAACTTCCAGGTATCATATATTACTGTGCAAATAGCCTCATACAAATTTCTCAAATCGAGAGCATCTGAACGGTTATATTCCGAACAACTTTCTTCATAAAGAAATTTCTTACACTTTTCTTCGAGGTTTAACTGTCAAATGTGGACCACTGATCTAGCAGGATGACATTTATTAGGCTTTTTATTATGTAACTTCGTCAAATGTGATCACTGCTCATAAAGTGGTCCCCACTCTACCATCTCAACAGGAAATGAGACGACACAAAAATGGAATGGACAAAAAAATAAAAATCGCAGCGTTAAGTCTGCACGGCGGGACAAAGTGGAGTGTGGGAGGAAGAGGTTCCATGTGGGTAACCTGTCCTCAGCATCAGTGGGTTACATTCTAGCTATGTATTTCCCAACAATTTATGTCGGTAGACATCCCGACCAATCACCTGGCAGCTATTATAACGAGATTTACTCCTTCCTGATGTTAGATGTGGCTTGCTTGTAGTACCTGTTGGTCTGGTTCAGTTACGTCAAGTCAAGATTTTACTAGGTTAGGCAAGACAAAGCCAAGTCAAAGACTAGGCTATGTAAGTAACCTAAATTTACATAATTTAATATAAATTATTATACTATTATTATTGTAATATCAATAATAGCGTAAACCCGTAAGACCACGGAGAGAAGAACATAACAGGAATATGCAAAGGTTATGCATGAGTGAAGAGGCAGGTGTGAGGAGTAGAAGTGCGCGAAGATTATGTTATCTCACGGTAATGGAAGCCAGATAAACACACACTATTAGTGTCGTACCTAAATAAAACAAACACTAAATAATAAAAATACTGTGGACGAAATATACGAGCTATATGAACGCAAATATATATATATATATATATATATATATATATATATATATATATATATATATATATATATATATATATATATATATATATATATATATATATATATATATATATTAAGCAAATATCGTAAACCAAGTGATACAAGATACAAAACAACCACGGGGGGAGTAGAATGATAGCTCTAGGCCTTTCTTGTTGCAATCAACACATCATCAGGAGCTTGAAAATGTAGAAAAGAGGAGGGTTTCCAAGGGAACGTATTCGCTTGGAAACCCTCCTCTTTTCTACATTTTGCAAGCTCCTGATGATGTGTTGACTGCAACACGAAAGGCCTAGAGCTATCATTCTACTCCCCCGTGGTTGTTTTGTATATATATATATATATATATATATATATATATATATATATATATATATATATATATATATATATATATATATATATATATATTACAAACACATACATATATTCCTTAATTATCCCAGCTATTATATTCATCGCACTTGTACAACATGCCCATCCTAACAACCTAGCACCAACGTTATGTGTTCGACACTATTACTACACCGGAAGTCAAGACCCTTATACACAGCTGACCCACATCTGTCATGCAGAGAGAATAACATTATCCGAGTTAAACTATGCACCCATTTTTCCTTTTTTTCCCAGCTTAATTTTACTGTTTTACAAGTTCATTAACCTCATACTGATGTCAAACACCGCATTTACCACTGCACAGTAATTCTGAAGGATCATCTGTTTATACGACATCTCTTCTTCAGCTCTCTAAGACGTCTATTAAGACTAGTCGTACAATTAACTCGCAAATTGAAGAGGAAAATACAGAGGATGTTTTTTGGTCGCTAGACTAGGTTATTCACATGCAATATTACATCAGGCTGAAGATTACATTTCTGATTCAGTTTTATTGGTTCTTCAACATGTAATTCTCCGCTGGCTATGATTATATTTTGTTTGTATTTCATTGCAAGCGATGTGAATTGTCTTGTAGAAAGCAACATGTGTTTATGGCAGTGCAGCTGGAGAACTGAGTATGAGAGGAAACGCAGGAAGATGTCACGGAAATGTGAATTAGCTTTTTAAGTTAAAGTTGCTTCCTGGTCTTGTGCGGAAGAGTGGGTGGAAGAGGAAGAAAAGAAAGCAGCGAGAAGGGAATATATTACAAGTGGTAAGTTTTAGTAGTAAAGACAAAACGTAAGTATGAACACACTGCAGTAGTATGCTTAGTGGCCTATGCTAGGCACAGCCAACTCACACCCACTCATATACTTCTCAAATCTGTATCTGAATCTACTCAAAGTTCTTGCCCCAGTGACATTACCTGGGAGTTTGTTCCACTCACTTAAAACTTTATTGCCAAACCAGTGCTTTCCTATATCTTTTCTAAATCTAAATTTGTTCATCCTTAATTAACCCATTGCTGCGAGTCCTATCTTGATCAGATATTTTCAGCATACTGTTGATGTCCCGAGGGTAGTGCGACCCAAAAGAAAACACTTTCACCGTCACTCATTCAATCATCTTGGCAGAAGAATTTTGTTATTACAGTTCAGATAGCTCTCCAAACTGTGTGTATGTGTTATATATATATATATATATATATATATATATATATATATATATATATATATATATATATATATATATATATATATATATATATATATATATAAAATACATACTACATACATACAAAGAAGCAAGCACAAAACATTAACTATCAACACACCATAAACACTTATTTAAGGTTATAAATTCATAAAACCAAGCCAGCACTACATGTTCAGTCATGGCGGGCTTTATCTAGTCACACATACATACATCTGTCTGTAACTTGATAAAGTCCACTGTGTGTTTACCTGGAGTTTACCTGGAGAGAGTTCCGGGGGTCAACGCCCCCGCGGCCCGGTCTGTGACCAGGCCTCCTGGTGGATCAGAGCCTGATCAACCAGGCTGTTGCTGCTGGCTGCACGCAAACCATAAAGGATCACATTATACTGCATTTGTGTCTATTTTTCCATCATGTTGGTATTGTATACCATTTATCTCCTTCAGCTATGGAGTTGTCTTGGATGAATGAATATAGTGATAGCAATGAACCAAGTGGAGATTCTATAATGGAGAACACTGGAGGTGGATGAACATAATTATACAGTATGTAGAAATCTCTCTATTACATTAATGTGTTTAGCGCAATATACTGTACAACTTCACCCGAATATGACGAGTGAATTTCAAGAGCTGCAAGCTGTTTCATACATGCAAAATCGGTCTTGTTGAATCGCCCTCATGTTCACTCAGTGGAACACTCACAGACGTTAAATTTATCAATCACAGTTAAAACAGGGAACATGTGAAGACAACTTCGCAAGAAAAATGTATACCTGGAGTATACCTGGAGGGTGTTCCAGGGGTCAACATCCCTGTGGCCTGGTCCATGACCAGGCCTCATGGTGGATCAGGGCCTGATCAACCAAGTTGTTACTGCTGGCCGCACATAAACCGACGTATGAGCCACAGCCCAGCTGGTCAGGTACTGACTTTACCTGCCTATCCAGTTCCCTCTTGAAGACAGGCAAAGGTCTATTGGTAATCCCCCTTATGTATAATAGGAGGCAGTTAAAAAGTCTTGGGCCCCGACACTTATTGTGTTCTCTTAGCATACGCATGGCGCCTCTACTTTTCACTGGGGGATGTTGCAGCACCTGCTAAGTCTTTTGCTTTTGTAGGAAGTGATTTCCATGTGCAGATTTGGGACTAGTCCCTCTAAGATTTTCCAAGTAGATATCATCATGTATCTTTCTCGCCTGCATTCCAAGGAGTACAGGTCAAGGGACTTCAACTGTTTCCAGTAATTTAGGTGTTTTATTGTACTTATACATGCCATGAAAGTAATCTGTATATTCTCCAGGTCTGCAATTTCGCCTGCTTTGAAAGGGGCCATTAGTGTACAGCAATATTCCAGCCTTGAGAGAACAAGCAATTTGAAGAGAATCATCATTGGCTTGGCATCCCTAGTTTTGAAGGTTCTCATTATTCATCCTATCATATTCCTAGATGTGGTAAATACATTGTTGTGATCTTTGAAAGTGAGATTCTCTGACATTATCACTCCCAGGTCCTTCACATTAGTTTTTCGTTCTACCGTGTGGCTGGAATTTGTTTTATACTCCAATCCAGGTTTTTTATGTCTGACAGTTTTCCATAATGGAGTAATTGAAATTTGTCTTCACCGAATTTCATATTGTTTTCTGAAACCCATTTAAAGACTTGGCTTATGTCCACTTGGAGATCTGCAGTGTTCTCAATGGATGACACTCATGGAAATTCTGGTATTTAGTGTTAATTCTCTCCAGGTATCAGCAAAAGAGGACATGGTGTTGTGACTTACATCTCTGTCTATGTCAAATATGAGGATGAGGAAAAGGATGGTAGTACTGTACCTTGCAGAACAAAGCTTTTCACTGTAGCCGCCTCTGATTTTACTGTTTACTATTACTGTTTGTTAGGAAGATATAGATTCATCTACCCACATTTCCTGTTATTCCTTAATCACACAAAATGTGTGATGATCATGATCGTACTTGTCGAAGGCTTTCACAATCTGTGTATACTACTACATTTGCATTTTGTTTGTCCTCCAGTGCATCCAAGATCATGTCATAGTGGTCCAGTAGTTGTGAGAGGCAGAATTGACCTGTTCTAAACCCATGCTGCCCTGGGTTGTGCAACTGATGGGTATCCAGGTGGCTTTAAGTGCTCCCTGTGGTTTTTGGCTCCTTTATGACTCCTTAAGCTTAAGTTCAGTATTTTCTATTTCTCTGGTTAATACCTCCTTCCGTATTTTGGATATACTGGTCCCTTTCAGCAGCTCTGTGATTCTCCCCATCAATAACTCAAGTCCCCTAAATGCCTCCATTAACTCCCCTATAAGCTCCATCAACTCTCCTATAAGCCCCATCAACTCCCCTATAAGCCCCCATCAACTCCCCTATAAGACTCCATCAACTCTCCTATAAGCCCCCATCAACTCTCCTATAAGCCCCCATCAACTCTCCTATAAGCCCCCATCAACTCCCCTATAAGCCCCATCAACTCCCCTATAAGCCCCATCAACTCCCCTAAATGCCCCATCAACTTCCCTAAATGCCCTATCAACTACCCTAAATGCCCCATCAACTCCCCTAAATGCCCCATCAACTCCCCTAAATGCCCTATCAACTCCCTTAAATGCCCTATCAACTCCCCTAAATGCCCCCATCAACTCCCCTCAGTGCTCCATCAACTCCCCAAATCAGTGACTCAACTTACCAGATTAATGCCCCATCAGCTCATCAGATCAATGCTTCTAAATATAACTAGACGTATTTCAGTCACTGCATGACAATCCCAGTCCCTATACAGTGATACCTTGACTTACGAGTGCCTCAACTTACAAGTTTTCCGAGTTACGAGCCATCACTTGGTTGATTTTTTGCTTTGAATTGTGAGCCAAAATCTGAGTTATGAGCGAGCTTCAGATAAGATAAGATAAGATAAGAGAGATAAGATAAGATTTCGTTCGGATTTTTAACCCCGGAGGGTTAGCCACCCAGGATAACCCAAGAAAGTCAGTGCGTCATCGAGGACTGTCTAACTTATTTCCATTGGGGTCCTTAATCTTGTCCCCCAGGATGCGACCCACACCAGTCGACTAACACCCAGGTACCTATTTGCTGCTAGGTGAACAGGACAATAGGTGTACGGAAACGTGTCGAAATGTTTCCACCCACCGGGAATCGAACCCGGGCCCTCCGTGTGTGAAGCGGGAGCTTTAGCCACCAGGCCACCACTAGTTGGTGCAGTGAATGCCACAACAGTACACATGGTTACCTCGGCATGGAAGCATCTCTCTTGTGTTGTGCTTGAGTGTTGTGCAGTTATTTGGCCAAATTTCTTTTTTCTAACCATGGGTCCTAAGAAAGTAAGTGCAAAGGACAGTGCTGAGAAGAGGAGGAGGATGATGTCCATTGAATTAAAGCATGAAATCATAGAAAAACATGAGTGAGGTGTGCATGTAGTCGACTTAGCTAGGCAGTACAAGCGTAGTAGGTACCTCGTGCCTTGTGCCTTCTCTGCAAGATGGCACAAGGCATTTACGCTGATTTACTTCCAAGATATTCACCCAAAGTGTAGGCTGGTCTCCTGACTCGAAAAAAGAAAAAAATTCCGAGAAAATTATTTTTGTTTCAGTGTTTTCCTTATGAAACTATTGATCTAGTGCAGTTAGCCTCACAAACATTTGGTTTTCTCTTATAATAAGACCTCAGAAGGGCAAGAATGGGAAGATATAGTCAGAGCGATAATTATTTTTACCTCGGGAGTGGCCGCCACCACTCGTCACATAATGACATTTTATTCATTCTAGAGTATATATCATGTTTCTATGTTATTTATATTGTTTATTACATCATATTAGAACAATTGTGATAGATAAATAAGCAGTAGAGCTGATATTAACATTATATTGAATTACATGTATTTTCTCCTGCCTAGCAAGAGCCAGGAATTCCGCTGGAATGGATTAATGGCATTTCAATTAATTTCAATGAGGAAAACCGATTTGATACATGTGCAAATTGAGTTCTGAGTTGGGTCACGGAACGAATTAAACTCGTAAGTCAAGGTACCACTGTACCTCAATGCAAATGGAAGGAATAGCACAGTGTGTGGCTTAAGTCTGCAATGCAGTTAAATATTAGTGTCGTTGATTTTACACAAACTGGAAGAGGCACTCACAAATTATCACGTGGAAACAAATATCCCAATTTCTTTAATAAAAATGGACAATATAGGACATGCACAGACCAACACAAAATCAAATGTTTCACCAAGAAAGACAAGCTTTAAAAGTTTTAAGACAGACTGAAGCAGCATTCTATAGCTATCTTACATAGAAGAATATCCCATAATACAATAACACTAAGTTTGAAGCCACTCCAAAGCTACATTACTAAGTTAAAGGATTGGGAAAGCATAAATTATCTTAAAGAAACCAGAATTGCAATTTTTCCAAAATTTTCAATAAAAATGGAAATTTTGGACCTGCACAGACCAAAATCAATCCAAACAGTTTTCTGAGTAAGATTCATCAATGATTAAGATTTAATAACTTTTATTCAGGCATTGGATACATAACATATAAATTTGCTACACTGGCCTTGAGAGCACTCAAATATCATGGGTCGAGTACAAAAAAATTACATAATATAGATTTAACCTAGGATAACCCGATGAAGTCATATACAGACTTCTGGTCAGGACAGACATTCCCCAGTTATTTCATAGAGCATAATTTATTTAGTAAAATGCAAAAATTGCAAACAAGCGATACAAGACAACCATGGTGAGGGGAGTTGAATGACAGCTCTAGGCCTTTTATGTTGCAATCAACACATCAGGAGCTTGCAATGTTGTGCAAAAGATGTATAAGTCCAAGCAAGTACATTCAGAGGAAGCATCTTTGCTTGAAGCAGAGTGCACCAGCACATACTAATTGTTTCATGAACCTGCTCAATATTTCTGTAGACAAATTTTTCTCAATGAAATATAAAAAGCAATAATAACAAATCCAAGTCACCCTGTACCTGATTCACTAACACTTAATCAGACTATAGAATAATTTCTTCGCAAATAATATTTCTTAAGTTCTTAATTTTCAATATAATTTAAATGAAGGGATTTAGGGAAACCGATTAGCCAGACTTGAGTCCTGGAAATGGGAAGTACAATGCCTGCAATTTAAAAGAGGGGTTTGGGATACTGACAGTTTAGAGGGACTTCTAAACTGTCATATCTGAGCGCCTCTGCAAAGACAGTGATTATGTATGAGTGAGGTGAAAGTGTTGAATGATGATGAAAGTATTTTCTTTTTGGGGACTTTCTTTTTGGGTCACCCTGCCTCGGTGGGAGATGGCCGACTTGTTGAAAAAAAAAAAAAAATTAAATGTGTATCCACAAACTTCTGCTTCATAAAAGTTTTTCCTTCTCTATCACAATAAACAACTCTTCCAACCAGAACTTAATAAGGAAATGCATATAACAGTTCCCACATGGTGAGCAAACATGCATGAAACAAATTTCTGGAATGTCACTGTGCAATCGCCAACAGCTTCACTGATCAAAAACCAGGTCACAGTTAGCAAACAGAGGATCAAGCCTCCCTCCACTCTTGCCAGATAACCTACACAAGTTTACAGCTCCATTAAAAACAATACCATAAAATCTAGAATCTCATACATACCTTGAGGTAACTCTCGATTTCTAGTGAGGATACATTAGATCGCTCTGAGGTGTCGGAGGGAGGCGGGGGAAACCCATCTGGACTTGCTGGCTCCTTGCCTGTAATTCAAAAACACAAATACATTAATGCAATTAAAAAACAATGGATATGTGTGTGCTGATATACATATGATCAACCACTGAGTTAAACTTCTTGATTTCATAGCTGTTTTATGCAGTATAAGATTATATTGAAGGGCTGTAAAGTATTTTGAAGACAATCTCAAAGTAGTGCCAAAATTTTGAAAGAATGCTATGATAATGCTCATAAAATTTAGAAAGTAACACAGAATTTTAAAGGTTCTCATTAAGCACAGTTGAGGTGCTGAGAAGACTGTGTTGCAAAAGAAAAATGATACTAGCAAGCATAAAAGTGTAGAAATGACTATGAAGGTCAAGACAACTGGGGATTCATATATTCTAGTACAAACTATGTTGCTCTCAACACATTTCCATTCATTTTCTATGTATATATATAAAATATTTACATGTCGAATTCACTGTAGTCGACTGCTAATTTGTTGTACATGGGGAGCTAAAAGGGGGGTCCAATGCAGATGTAGTACTGTACTATATTATCTAAAAATACTGTACACATGTAAGTCTATAATCTTTTGGTACAGCTAAAGTGTTTGTGGTGTGCTAACTGGATATAAAAAGTGCATAGTATTCATATATAAACAGCAATGTGCAATTCCTGAAGTGAAGACACTGGCTAGGGTGCATCTTGAGGGAAAGGTAAAATTAAACCATAGGCCTACACAGCATAGCCTTCCTCCCACGGCTGTGTCGTGTCATCCTGCTGCTTGTAGAAGACCGCTGGCACAGCATGCAAGAAGGACGGGACCCAGTGGACAACCGAGTACTATAGCTCTTCGTGATCCCTGGTATATCTTTGGGAGATCTGCCAAAGGTTATTGGTCTATACTCTGACAGGGGTGGACTCCTGTTACCACTGCTGCAGCAGGGTGAACGAGCAGAGCTCTGCCCGTGCTTCACACTGTAAGTCCTGTGCATCTTTATACTGTGGATTCTGGCAGACTCTTTTAATAAAGCCTGCAAGCTGCGAGCTTCTGGAGAAGTGCTATAGGCACAGAAGACAGCATGGCAGGGAACAGTGACTGGAGTTGTGAGGTCAGTTGCTAAGTAAGTGGGGCGTGGAATCCCATGTTTACTGCTTCTCGTTGAGTGAAAGCTTGGTGGCTGCAAAGTCTGCCTGCTAAACCTTTGATACTGGCAAGGAGGAGCCAGGTTCACAGATGGGATGACACTGAACTTACTGGTGGGGCTCAAGGAATCACTCTCACTGCTACTATGAAGATGCAACCCCGGAGTGTGAACGGGTGCCACAGCCCACTTTTGTCTCTTAAGCTGATTCACCCCTGATAATTGTCTATCATCTCCACATCTTTGGTGTTGAGTGCTTGTCTCATTTGGTTGTGACCCAACACTCGCTGAACATCCTTTATATTGTAATGCTGCTAATGGAGTGTGAGGAGAATGCTCAGCAAGAGATGTGCTTCCTGATGTGTGGGTGAGAACAGCAGTGCTAATGGCAGTGCTGGTGCAAGTAGCCTGTGAACTGGCAGTAATGGCTGTGGAGATGGTAGCTGTGGTGGTGGTTAAAGGGCTTTGCGTGCTCACAGCAGCAGCAGCAGCATCAGGAGCAGGAGATGCAGCAGGAGAGTTGTAGGTAAGATCATTTAGAATAGGCACGTGGATGACAATAAGATCACGGGAGATGGGTAGAGGGGGCTCAGTGGGGTTTGTCACCCAAGATGAGAATGTGTTTTCCTTCTTCTGCCCTTCCTTTCCTGACTGGCAGAGAGTGGTGACAGGGAAGCAGGGAGTCAGACAGGTTGCCACACTAGGTGTGTTTTGAGCTGGCTTGTGTGTTAAGGGTCCCGCGTCACAGCTACGGTCCGCTGAAGTAAAGGTCAGGCAAGGTGGAACAATAAGTTAGTTGGTATCCACACTGTACCAGTGAAGTAAGATTCTGCTGGAGCATGAAGTAGAACGATTAAAGAACTTAACAAAAATAAAACCCAATTATCTCCATCAGAGTAATAATTTTTTTTATTTTTTTTAATCAAACTATTCATACCGTAATAATAAGTTGGCCTCTAACTATAGTAACTTCAAAATATATGCAAAATAATTATAATTAATTTAATATGGTGTTGATATTTATGACCCAACACAAGAGCTGGACTCAACCCCCAGTGCTATGCTAAGAAAATCTGAAGGTGGTATCAAAGTCCCCAGTGATATTTTCCAAAGAAACAAAAAATTAAAGAAATATTAAATTTATTTTTAGAAGACTAACCATAATTAAAATTCAAACATTTGCTTTGTATAATTTCTTGGAAACAAATTGCTCCAAAATATCAGTAAATTGTAAGTTGTTGAGAACAACTCTAGAGGCCCTCCAGCTGGCAGGGGACCCTAGGCTGCAGCCCCTAAAGCCTAATGTATCACCTAGGGCCATAATCTGGTGCTGGGTGAGACGTTAGCAGTGCAGCAGTACATGGTGGGGTTAATTATTTACCACAATGTATTTAAAAGGCTGTACTTTAAGTTAAATACTAACATTTAAAAGGTTTTTAGATCAGTTTCACATGTTTGAATACCAACATTTAAGGTTTTAAATCAATTTTCATATATCACATTTTATTCCCTTTTTATTTTTGTGACATACTTAGCAATTATTGTGCCATCTTGAATATAACAAAGACTGATTCTTCTCAGGACAAGTGTTTTATTTCAACCTATATGAAAGTTCCTGGTGCTTTTTTGTGAAGTATTAACATGTAAATTTAGTGGACGAGACATCAAACTGCCAACAAGCATGAAGACGAAGAAATGAGTTTATATTAAAAAATTAAAATTAAAGTTTTTATTTCTTATGAGCAATACAAGTTAGAGCAGATATACACAATATGATAAAAGTGTAGGCACAGAAGAAAGCCAGTAATTATGCAATGTATTTTGGACAAACTAATCATAAGGCCTGCATACTACTTAAATCTAGCATATAATTTAAAAGAATGTTTCACTCTGTGTAGAGTTTAATCACACCATGTCTCCAAACATGTACACAGGAGAGCTCTGCTTTACAGTGCCTCACTTTACAGTGTTTTGCTAATGCAGTATTCAATTACACTCATCCTTCATTACTTCAGACTTCCTACAATAAATATATTCACCACTCACTATAAGCTAAGGACAAAAATATTTTAAGTAATGTGTGTATTGTATATTCATTTTTATGTCTAGCTATATTGCTCACTTAATAAACGACAGTGTAAACATGTTACCAGGCTTTTATATGCATTTGAAAGTAGAAAAAAAGGATATGGATTCACTTTACAGCCATTTTTGCTTTACTGGAGTAGTCTGGAACCTAACATGCTGTATAAGCAGGGCCCTACATTACCCTGGAACCTAACCTGCTGTATAAGTGGGGCCCTCTTGTATCTGTTTCTGTCCTATAGCTATCTTGATGTAATAATTTTAATATATAAAATTTTCCTGAGTTACGCTGTTCATGTTATCATGTAAGCTGTGTGCTTATGTGAAAATTTACATCTATTCATTATCTCTGAATCACTGAGTTGTTTTTCATCCCAGTACTGTATGGCCCTTACGAGTTTAGCGCTTAAAATTATAATAATAATAATAATAATAATAGTGTTGATGTTCCAGTGTTCGTTTGTTGATACAAACTTTCAGAATGGCTTGGAGTCAAAGAATTTTGCATACAATTTTTTCTGAAGAATTTTATATATCTACTCTGTGGTTTGAAGGTTTTTACTTTCTTTGATTCGAGTTTAATACAGAATTCATAAACTTTCTTTTGCTTGCCTGCAGTTCCTGCATATCTGTGGATTGTTCAACTAGCTGGTTTAGTATATTCCTTAATATATTCTTCAGACGAATTATTATCTTCATCTCACAAAGTCTACGTTCTCATTTCTTGATGATGGTCTACAGGTCTTGAATGGATCAGATACCTTTGGCAAATCACAAGAAATCAACTGGAGATTGTTTTATCTTTTCTTTAACTTTGGTTGTTGAGGTTGGTGAATACCAAGATAAATTGGTTTTGACTTCATTAGGCAGAGGAGACAGTTACCAGTAATTTGTGAAGCCCCTTGTGCATTCTTCAGATGTTCTTTGAGATTGTCCCCTTACCTTACCTCTAGTCATGTTACTGGAAAATGCTACGTTAACATAAGATTTGTTCAGAATTTTAACCCAGAGGGTTAGCCACCCAGGATAACCCAAAAAAGTCAGTGTCCTTGGGGACTGTCTTGTCTCATTTCCATTGGGGTCCTTCAACCTTGTCCCCCAGGATGTGACCCACATCAGTCAACTAACACCCAGGTCCCTACTTACTGCATGGTGAACAGGGACAGCAGGTGTAAGCAAACATGCTCAACATTTTCACCCAGCTCAGTAATGTTCAAGGCTCCAACTGGAGAAGTGTTTGGTTAAATGTGTTTGGCTGTTTCATGATGGTGGAGTTTGTTTAAAAGATGATGCATGTTTATATTTTGCCATCATTTTGATTTGGTGTAATGTGCTATAGACACACAACACAACAATGACTTGTAATAATGCTGGTAGAATTACCAACAATATGTTAGGTAAAAAGGATACATGACACAAGCAACTAATGTGACATTTTACCATGGTAACATTTTCCTCTCCAGGAGCTTTGTCAAGTTGCATGACAAAGTTCCTGGAGTAAGTTTATTCAGGTATACACAAATACAGTTACACAAATTATCATACATAGCAGCATATGTGTAGAGAACCACAATGAAATGTTGCATTAGTTGCACATGTCCTTTTACCTAACACAACAATGACTTGCAACATCTATAGATATTTCAAAATTTTCACTGAGTTTTCCAAAGACCTGAACATACGTTTCATTTCAATTATAAAAATGTGATGTTAAACATAAAACTCAGAACTTTAGTTTGGTTGAGAATCTATGTTACATACAGCAGAAATGTAGGTTTTATCCTGCACTTGACTTTACATAATGAAAGATCTAATTAATTTTTTACTCTTAAACAACCTTAGTTATACATACTCAGTTCAACATTAACGGTATGCTCAAGATACTTCAATAATCCTATACACATACATACAGATGGAAAGCCTTCCAGTGTAATGGTTGTTTGGTAAACATACCGTATTTTAGGGTGTCAAAGACACTCTTATGTCTCCAAAATAAGTTTTAAAAATTTACCTAGCATCTTGGAGGCTGAAGTACTGTTTATCTTTTTTTCCCAAATTTGGCTGATCAGAATGGGGGGAGCAGGCATCCTTGACACCACAGCATCTTGTTTGCCATAAAATACAGTAATTCTTGTAGAATATCACATGGAATGGGTGGCCACATAGTGTAGTGTACCTAATTTACTATTAAAGAGAAATACACTTCATCCATGAAGTGTATTTCTCTTTCAAAGTAAAAAGAATTATACTGCTGCATGTACCAAACAAGAGGTAACATAACTGACCAGAAACTATGGATTTGCTCCAAGATGGGGCTGGAACAATCATCCTAGATATCATCTCTTCATTTAGAGACATCTCACTGGGTGGAGGGGGACACACCAACGACTCAATGATCTCATCTGTGGTTTTCATTAACGAAGCCAAATCTGGTGGTTCTGTCCTGGAGGATCTGAAGAAGGTAAGAAGTTGACATTAAAACAATGACTGCATGTTTCTGAAATTCATTTGACAATTTTTTAACAAAGCGCTAATTTTCCACCAAAGTAGGGAGACCCAAAGAAACACGCATCCATCCATTCCTAAGTTGCCTTTCCAGAAATACACGGACATCATTGTTTGAATTATTTTCTTTTGGTAATGAGCATTTTTAATTTACATAAAAGGCAATGCTGCATTACCAATGGTATAATTCAGCAACTGAGAAGGGGTTACTGAGGTGGTATGGTCATTCAGAGAGGATGGAGAAAGAAAGGTCAATGAAGAGGGTGTATAAATCTGGGATGGAAAGTAGGAGTGGGGATGTCCCAGGAATGGTTGAAGGAAGACGGTAAAATAGGCAGTGAGTTTCAGGTAGTTGAGCATCCAGAAGGCATGTGTGAGCGTGTTACACAGGAGTGAATGGAGACAGTTGGTTTTTAATGGAAAATTTTAATGAATGTGATGTTGGAGTGTGAGCAAGGTAACTTTTATGAAGGGATTCAGAAAAACTGGTTAGCCAGACCTGAGACCTGCAGATAGGAAGGGCAATGTCTGCACTCTGAAAAAGAAGTAGGGATGCTGCAGCTGGAGGATAAACCAAGTGTGTTGTCGGCACACTTTTTTAACCCTTTCACTATCACAACCCCTGAATTTAAAAGTGCTGACAGTGTTGCAATTTGTAATAAAAAAGAATATTCAGCAACAGTAGAAAGTCTTTCTGAAGGTAATGATACCAAAAACATGAAATTTTATAGAAAACCTTTGGAATTACACAAAGGTGGGGGTCTGGGCGCAATACGTATATGCATCGGTTATTTTGCCCATTTTGACACCTGTTTCAAGTTAATTCCTTTGATCGTTTCAACCAAATTCCTAACTATTATTATTAACAGTATACCTTCCATTCTATCGACTGAGCATAAGGAACTGCCCATTTAACTATCAGAACTACCCAGTAAGGTGCACAGAAATCAGTAATATGGCCAATTTCACACAATATTTAACAAATACCAATTTAAAAGCAGAATCCAAAATAAACAGTGTATGCATTCCACCAACTAAAGCAACCCGTCCTCTGTTCATTAATCATGTCCACAGGCCTCTCCTATATTACACCTGCCTTCTACTTTGAATCCATCATCACACAAAAGGTCAAAGTTTTACCCTATTTTTGGATAATAAAATATAACCAAGAATGATTGGTTATGGTTTAAACCACCCCAATAATTGAAATAGACCTAGTAAAACCCATAAAACAAATCGAGGGGGGAGTCAGAGTCAGGAAAATCGCCAACAATTGAATATTTTCCATTATTTTAAGCCCTATTTCAAAATACTTCTGGTCCTGAAATGGACCATCTCTATTTTACTAGTATGTCTTCCATTTTATCAACTGAAACCAAGAAACAGCCAATAAAACCATAAAAACCACCTGTGTGGGGTAGGACTTTTTTTATACTGTACACACTCACCATGGAAATAAATGGTATAAAATACCGACACAATGGAAATATAAACACATATGCAGTATAATGTGATCCTTTATTGACAATGTTTCGCCCACACAGTGGGCTTTTTCAAATCACAAACAGATCATTTTGTGACTTGTGACAGATCTGTTTGTGACTTGAAAAAGCCCACTGTGTGGGCGAAACATTGTCAATAAAGGATCACATTATACTGCATATGTGTTTATATTTCCACACACTCACCATACAGACCCATTCTCTCATGGCTAGGCCAAATTTACTGCTCAGAGCATATCTGAGGGTGCTGTGCTTAAAACATAGATCTAGGTGAGTGACAATGGTGTCAATGCAGATTTATTTGAGAGACATTGAAAGGGTTAAAGACAGCAATTGCTTGAATGATACTAAATGCTTTGTTCTTTGACACACCCTGCCCTGGCAGGACATGTCAGATGAGTTAAAAAAATGATAAAAATAATAATAATTTTGGATTTAGTTTTTCTAGCGTGATTGTTTTTTCAAAAAATTTACAAGTGCTAGCACGCCAAGCCATAAATGCAACAAGAATGATGAAAAAATACTAAAGTTTATGTGCATTAATATTGATTAAAAACAAATATATATGATATATTAATACATATTAAAATTACAGACATGGTGTGTAAATGTAAATTCTAGTGAAAACATAATTGAACATGGTGGTACAATATATTAAGTTGCAGATACTGTCCAGTACTAAATAAATTCAGGTTACATTTATTCAATAACCAACCTAAAATAGAATACAGAGTATTGCATACAAAACTGCAGAGCCAGCATTAAATAAATTCTGACTATATTCTACATATAAAAATAGAAAGGAGGGTAGAATTTTAATTTAACAGCTGTGATTAAGAACTCAATATTTTAAATATAAAGCATCGGACTGTGGTTAGGTTAGGTTAGGTAAGGTTCGTCAGGAAACAGGACAAATGTTTCCTGACGCGGGTCTTAGTCAGATGATGACCCGCCTTTGGAGCTTTTGGTCATCTGACCGAGGCCTTCCGCTGGCTTACCGGTCCACCCCTTTAAAAATTATGGTCATTTATAACCAGTCTATATCGGACTGTGGTTTAAGCCCCTTTTCCACCCTTTTGTTTATTTATTAACAGATGTTTATTACAACTTAATTTGAGTTCACAGAGCAATGAGTAGGAGTGATAAAGTTATGGTAATACTTACCTCATCATTAGACAGAGAGCAAGTTCCTCCTGTAGAACACTTTCTATGTACATCATGTCGAGATCACTGACAATGGCGCCGTTGATGACCATAATCTCGTCGCCCTTGATGATGCCTGTGTGGGGAGAAGAAAGTGTCAGATGAGGATCTATGAGAAATAGAGAGTTTATGTTTCAATATCTAAACTATGACTACACTTCTTAAAATTGTTAGTTAATTCAAGATATATATTCTACTTCATTATCTTAAAATCTAAATAATTTTACTCATTCTGGCATATGAGATTTATTAGCATACTTCCCCAGAGCTGCTAATGCTCAGATAGCTAGCAGACGACATTCTGTCTCCCAGTGATAATAGTAATCTTCCGTATATTGCAAGTTACCAGAAGGACTGAACAGTTTTATGGTCAATTTAAATGATAGATTATAATGCTGAGAGAGTGGGACTGTGCTGGTTGGGGTCATTATTACCGTAAATCTCCTCTGTCAGAGGCATGGAAAGAGTTTACAATAAACAGAATTATACCAGTGACAACAAAAAACTTATGTCACAGATATCATCAGTATGTCAAGGAGTATTTACATATTGCAGTTTAATTAACATATTTAAGTTTGTGCTCATGTTACTTTTTTATGAAGAGCTATGCAGTATTTAATATTGAATTTAATGAATTCACATTACTCTACTTTAAAAGAACTACTCAAACAGGGTAGGGGGAGGGAGAGGTAGTGAATTATTGCAATACATTACTTCAAAAAACACAAGATTATTTTGTATTACTGTATATGATATCCATTCCATAACAATGTCTGTTATACAAAGATACTTTCTATATGCATGCTTACAAGAATACTTCCACCTTTATGTAATTCTTTGTCATGTTAACACAGTGTTTCTCACTTGCAATTCCTATTTTAAACGATGCTTTTAATTTCTAAAGATTCATTCATGAATTCTTTGACTGAAAGTGTATCTTACATGCCATGTTTGCCATATGATGATTCTTAAGCTTGCTAGGTTAGGTTTAAACAGCCTGTCAGGTTCAAGACAGTCATTAAGGCTGCACATCATCCATATTTTTAACCTTAAACTAGCGATTATATTAAACTCTCAGTGCATATAAGTATTGAGAGATATACACATATTATTGTATATACACTGAGGGATATACACCTCACTATATATATATATATATATATATATATATATATATATATATGTGTATATATGTATGTTTAAGGGCAATGTGTGGTGTAAATATTATGCAGAAAATTCGGAGTGTGGAAATTAGGAGAAGGTGTGGAGTTAATAAAAGTATTAGTCAGAGGGCAGAAGAGGGGTTGTTGAGGTGGTTTGGTCATTTAGAGAGAATGGATCACAGTAGAATGACATGGAAAGCATATAAATCTATAGGGGAAGGAAGGCGGGGTAGGGGTCGTCCTCGAAAGGGTTGGAGAGAGGGGGTAAAGGAGGTTTTGTGGGTAAGGGGCTTGGACTTCCAGCAAGCGTGCGTGAGCGTGTTAGATAGGAGTGAATGGAGACGAATGGTACTTGGGACCTGACGATCTGTTGGAGTGTGAGCAGGGTAATATTTAGTGAAGGGATTCAGGGAAACCGGTTATTTTCATATAGTCGGACTTGAGTCCTGGAAATGGGAAGTACAATGCCTGCACTTTAAAGGAGGGGTTTGGGATATTGGCAGTTTGGAGGGATATGTTGTGTATCTTTATATGTTTATGCTTCTAGACTGTTGTATTCTGAGCACCTCTGCAAAAACAGTGATAATGTGCGAGTGTGGTGAAAGTGTTGAATGATGATGAAAGTATTTTCTTTTTGGGGATTTTCTTTCTTTTTTGGGTCACCCTGCCTCGGTGGGAGACGGCCGACTTGTTGAAAAAAAAAAAAAAAAAAAAAAAAAAATATATATATATATATATATATATATATATATATATATATATATATATATTAATGTATATATATATATATACACACTGAAACAAATCTTAGCATACTAAATGTACACAGATGTGCAACTCTGTGTATATACAATGAAAGATACACACCTCTTGGCATATATACTGAGATACCTACCTCTTAGCATATATATACAGAGATACCTACCTCTTAGCATATATATACAGAGATACCTACCTCTTAGCATATATATACAGAGATACCTACCTCTTAGCATATATATACAGAGATACACATCTCTTGACATATATACGTACACAGAGATACACACCTCTTAGTGTACATAACCTAAATTTAGACATGACACTACCTCCTAACCCAAATATTTCGTACAAATTACCTCTTTATCAACACAACTTGTACAGTGAGGAGAAATAGGGAAAGAACAGTTAAATAAATAAAAGTAAATAATAAAAAATGTTATTGTTTCACTGCAAGATATTGCAGTTTGATGACAGGCAGCCCAAATTGTGCAGATATGGTAAATGATTAATCTGACAGTGCCTGTGTTTAATACCAATGCAAAGACTGCAAAACTGTGATTACCCATAGAATGCATTTAGAGCTTATTAGGGTGCAGATAAGAAATAGTAAGGCAAAGACAAGCAAAGTGCTGCTAAAGCGGACTTCATGAAGAGCGTTGCACTGACACAATCTCAAGAAATTCTGACACCATAGGTACAAAAGATTAATAAGCTGTAGCTAGAAGTTATTACTAGGTCGTCTTAATAGATGTTATTATTAGGAGCTCTTGCTAGGAGGGTGACTATGGATTGTGTATACAGTTGAAATACTTTGAGAATAGGAGGAAGAAGTTGGTTTGATAGTTTTATTATATACCCCATACTCCTCCAGTGTGCAGTGGTCAAAAGGCTACAACGGCACATACTGCTCCCAGGTACTGGGCCTCAATATTTTGTTAGTAAACCCACTAAGGGTATCAATACAGGAGGGTTAATAAGCCAAAAATGCAAAGCAATATGGCTTAATTTTATTGGAAAGTGAGTTTAAACAGAGGTATAGAATTTACATAAACGAGAAACTTAGTGCACACAGTGAATAATGATGAAGTATTCTTGCAATGTGAAAACTCTCTTGAAGCTGAGCCTCTGTATGTTAATTGTAAATAGGTAAAATTTAGAGAAAGAGCTATATTGCATCTTACCCACCTCACTGCACATAGGAATAGGTATAGAAATAAGATAAATATATTTTAGTCTGTTTAAAATTTAAACCAGATTGTTAGCGTGACTCTGTAAATGGTCTAAATCAGACCGAAACATCATTGTAAGCTCCTCTCTTCTATGTGGGGGTTATTTGTGTATTGTTCCAGTCACGGTATTGTGCCTTTTTATTCTTTAGACTTACCAGTCTAAACTGAGCATTGCATTAAGTTAAAATGTTTCTTAATTAGCTAGGTGCATTTTCTTTGTCCTGAGAGTATCTCATCAAAAAACATTAATTATAGAATCTGTAAACACCTAGTCATGAAGGTTTTTGTAACTGAAGAAACTGTGACAGTAAGAAAAAAGTCATATGTACATGGTGCAAAATGCTGAAGAAATGCTTAAGAATAACTCATTCACAGTTAAAATTTAACCCTTTTGGGATTTCCGACGTACTAGTACGGCTTACGCGCTAGAGTTTTTGACGTACTTGTACGCATAAATTCTAGCGCCCTCAAATCTAGCAAGAGAAAGCTGGTAGGCCTACATATGAAAGAATGGGGCTATGTGATCAGTGTGCGCAGTATAAAAAAATCCTGCAGCACACAGTGCGTAATGAGAAAAAAAAACTGACCGTGTTTTTGGTTTAAAACCGACTTTGCACTCTATTTTCGTATGGTATTTATGGTTGTATTCTAGTTTTCCTGGTCTTATTTTATAGAATGGAAGACATATTACAGAAATTGAGATGATTTTGATTGGTTTCACAATGAAAAGTACCTTGAAATTGAGCTCACAGTAGCAGAAATGTTCAATTTTTGCCAAAGTTCAAAAGTAAACAAATCATGCCACGCGTCCAATACACGTCAACTGGTGAATTTAATATTCTTTCACAAGTGCGCTGGTATTATTTATACCATTTCTACACTAATACAGTAGTCTGTATAACAGTAAATCTTCTATTTTTTGTAAGAATAAAAATTCAAAGTGGAAAGCAAAAGAAATGTAAGAGGGGCGTGGGGATGTGACTAATGAATAGAGGAAATGTTATTTTAGTGCCAGAAATGTCTTTCTTGTTTATTCTGGACCCTATTTGGAAATTGGTACTTTTGAAATTTGTGTGAAATTGGCAAAATTGCTAAATTCTGACCACTTTATTGGATAGTTGAAATCGGTAAATGGGTGGTTTCTTGTACTCATTCGATAGAAAAAACGGAGTTCTAGCGAAATAGTTATGATTTTTGTCGACTAGTACACTGGAATTGGCCAAAAATAGGGCTCAAAGTGGGCAAAATCGCCAATGCGTAAACATCGTCAAGACCTCTAACTTCGCGAGAGCATAATTCTGTAAGTTTTACATCAAATTTCATACTTTTGGTGTCATTATGATCGGGAAAAGATTCTCTATCTTTTCATAAAATAATTTTTTTTTTTTAAATTTTGGCGACCCTGAGAACAAGTCTCTGAGAGGGCCTAGCGATCCTCAAAGGGTTAATTATACAAATAATTGCATCATGCAAAGCCAAACCAGACGAGGGAACAATTGTATTAAATTGCTAACTACAATGGTGCCAGAAAGCTGTAAGAAAATACAGAAAAGGAAGAGTTCATATGTGGACAGTAAGGCTCAGGTTTGGGCATGTAGGAAAAAAAGGGAATTATTTTTTAGTGAAAGCAGGACTTAAGGATTTATGATATCACCATGGCTGTTTAAAAGTAAAAATGTATGAAAAAGAGTAAGTGAGAAGCAGGGATGTGTGTAGTTAGGGGTTAGTGGGGGTAGGGGTTAGTGATAGTAAAATTAAAATCCAAATTTCTGTAATAGGTTAGTTGCAGATTAAAAAGTCAAAAAGAGAGTCTGTATCAAAAGTGAGACTTTCAAGGAGCACGTAAGTAAGAGTGATTGTGCTGGAGCAGTTCAGATGTTAGAATAATATATTTATAGATGGGGTCGTAAAAGGATGAACTGAATGCTAGGGTGCTGGGGAGAGGTATGGGATTAAAAGATTTTGGATTTGATACAAAGTGTGAGTTGTTACAATTGCTCTTTGCCAATGACTCAGTTTTTTGGGAGATTCTGAAGATAAGTGGCAAGAGTTCATGGTCAAATTTGGGAGAGTATGTAAAAAATTAAGAAATTTTAAAACTGAACACAGAAAAGAGAAAGGTGATGACAGACTGAAAATGAAAAAGAATGGAGTGCAGAGGAAGTATTCGGGTATATGGTAATGATCATGTCAGAAGATGAATCAATGAAAGATGAGGTGAATCATAGAACAGATGAGGAGGAAAAAAAGATAGGTGGTGTTTTGAGGCATCTGTGGAGAGAAAGTACATAGTTTATCGACACCTTCAATGAGTTTTGAGTTTTTCTACTTTCGGAGCTCAGCCATGGGCCAGGCCCAGGACGAAAAAAAAAAGGAATGTACCAGATTATTGTAGTGTCTACATTTTTTGCATGAGTGTGAGGCATGGGCTTCTAACACTACAGCAAAGAGGAGGTTGGAGGGAATGGAGATATCACGTTTGAGAACAATGTGTGGTGTGAATATATGCAGAGGGTTCAGAGTATAGGGTATAATTCAGAAGACTGAGGAAGAATTGTTGAGTTGATTTGGGCATTTAGAGGGGATAGAATGGGATAGATGACAAAGAGAGAGTATAAATCTAGGGGCAAAAGGTAGGCAGGGTAGGGATCATCCCAGGAATGACTGGAGGAGGGGGCAGAGGCAGCTCTAGCATCCAGTAGCCTTGTGTGAGCATGTCCAACAGGAGTGAAAGAAGACAAGTGTCCTTTAATGGTCATGCTGTTGTGGTGTTAGCACCTCTAGGACTTGAGTCCTAGAGGTGCAAAGGGTAGTTTCTGCACTCTGCTGATGTTGGAAGGTGATCTGAATTAAGTCAGCACAATTTTGGCAAAACAGCAATTAAGTGAATGATGGTGAATATATTTCATTTCTTGGGTCACTCTGCCAAGTTGGAAGACAGCAAGGAAAGTTTGGTCCTTGGACCCATTATTTACCTATGTAATCTTCTGACTATTATTCACTGGATAATAAAATAATAAAATTTCTTCTTTCAACAAACCGGCCATATCCAAAGCAGGGTGGCCCAAAAAGAAAAACGAGTTTCTCTTTTTAACTTTAGTAATGTATACAGGAGAAGGGTTTACTAGCCTCATGCTCCTGGCATTTTAGTCGCCTCTTACGACATGCATGGCTTATGGAGGAAGAATTCTGTTCCATTCCCCATGGAGAATATTAAAACTAACAGAGTAAAAAAAATATTTATACAATACTAGCAATAAATAATAAGAGCATGAAGAGAAATCTAGAAAGGAGTAAGGAAAAAAGAAAAATATTTCATAGACAAGTCTGACAGAGTCAAAAAATGAAGCAGAGAATTTTAAGAGGTTCTTCATCATACAGGTATACAACTGGAAAAAAAAACTCTAACTGATTTTCAAGATGGTACAAGTACAAGAGTGATTCTTGAAAAAAAATTTAAGGATTAAAACTATACCTCAGGAAGAGAAGAAAGGAAGCCAGGGAGAGAGACCACAGAGAAAAAAAAAAAAAAAAAAAAAAAAGAGAAAAAACTGAGGATCAGCTGGCAGAAAGAGAATTGTTAGGTAAAAGGACACAAGTGCAACTAATGTGACATTTTATTGTGGCAACATTTAGTTCTCCAGGAGCTTTGTCAAGCCATAAAAGCTTGACAAAGCTCCTGGAGAGCGAAACGTTACCACAATAAAATGTCACATTAGTTGCACTTGTGTCCTTTTACCTAACATATTGCTGGTAATTCTACCAACATTAATACAGAAAGAGAATTGTTTCATAAACCCTTCAGGATGATTAGGACACGAAACATCCTGGTGAAGGAGTGATGGAGGTGGCTCCTGAAGTAGCATCATGTATACTAATTATGGTAGCTCAAGAGGCTAGGAATCAATAATACCAATCACTTGTAGATAAGAGGCAGAGCCAAAATCTAAGACTTGATTCCCAATGACCAAAATTAGGCAAGAATAACAGAGTAATCACAATAGAATATGGAAGAATGTGCAAATTTGTTCCACCATTTTTTAAGCACCTATTTTTTTTTTTTTCAAGCTGAGGCACATACACACAAATATTAGAAACCATTTAAGCAACTAATTGCTTGCATAACTATTAAGATTTTTTTTTATTTACTTATCAATTTTTTCTAATGTTCAAAATTACTCCTGCGACCACATTTTCACAGACATGAATTTCCAACAATAGCCTCGATTTAAGTGACTACTGCTTGAAGATCAAGGAAATGATGCAAAAATATTATAGAAAATCTAGAGGACACCTAAAAATTATTTTAATATATTTAATAGAGGGGGAAAATAACTTTTTAGTTTTATTACCACTATAGTCACATTTGTTGTTGTCCTATTTTCAATTAATTTTATTAATTTTTAAGTATTTTCATGTTCACATGCCCACTTTCTCCTCAATTCAATCATTTGAAGCCATGATTTGTATTGTTAATGTTGTATTGTTCACCTTACCGTAACTATTTTAGTTTTGCCAGTCAACTTGATCCTTTTACATTGTCATACAAGAGATACGTATACACATATACCTGTGTAGTAATAATGTTAAAAACTATTTTCTTGCCTTTTAACACTCTTCTCTCCTTTCACCATGAATGTTCTACTCTATACTGCACTACCATGCTATTACATATTTATCCATGCATAAGGAAATATTATCTAATCCATAGCATCACTGATACAGGAGTAACAGGCCACTAATCAACTACCATATTGGTAGATGTGGTCATAACATTAAAAAAATAATTAAACTTAATATGAGATTAGAGTACTTAAAAAATTGATGTGATCATTTTACCATTTTAAGATAAACTCAAGAATACACTGTATACAAATTGTGCTCTAGTAATCACAGCTTATGAAAGACAAGACATTATTAACCTGTACTGTACATGATCTAATGATGGAATTAATCTCAAAGCACATATACATTCCCTCTGTAATCTAAGATGTATCTCTAATTATATTGAAGCAGTTTATCTTAGAGAAAACATATGAAAAACAATCATTACAATTAATTAAACTGCAAGAAAATAGCAAGGTCCATGAAAATTCCTATATAGATTTTTGTTAAAAATTTACAACAGGCACTGTAAAAAGCATTTCTTAGAAAACAGCACAAGTTGAAGTATTTTATGTCATGATGAAATATCTAATTTTACAATACAGTAAAAATTATATATGCTGTATATGAGTATAGTATATAAAAAAGAAAATGAACATGTTCTCAATTTTGAGACTGAGACCAGAAAAGGTCGCCAGAATGACATGAAGAATGAAAAAAAAAAAAAAAAGAGGGATAAAACAGAAAAAAGAAAATCATATCTCATATATCAGTACAGTAATAATGTTATGACAAGAGGCCATGATGAATAAGTTCTAGAAAACTGAAATAGGTATATTACTATTGAAAAAGGGCTATAAAAATATTTTTGAGTGATCTTGGTGGTACCAAAAAATTATGTGGAGGACAGACAATACATACCATTTTGCATGGCAGTGGAGCGATCCTCTACTCTGGATATGTAACAACAGAGCTCATCTTGCCGCTCCGAGTTCTCAATGAGCTCAGCCTCTACACTAAAGCCCCACATGTGATCTAATGAAGACCGAGACAGCTCCACTTGATACAAAATCTTGCCACAGATTTCCACTACTTCGTGGGTTGCCAACTGGAATGGATAAGACTAAGCATAAATACTAGATAAGTGCATCTGCAAAATAAGAATTTTAAATTAAAGGGAAAAAGAGAAGAGGAAGTCCGAGAAGATGGGCAGATGTGGCTCTATTAAATGATTACGTGTGACCAATAAACGAATAGTAGCATCAAGAAAAACAAGACGAATACAAAGATGTACATCTGAGAGTAATGAAGAAAAATCACACTTGCAGAATAGACTTTTACTGCTACTCTAGGTCCTTCTGTCTGAGTGACATCTGTAGCCTTTGTCCCTCAAGTCTATACAGACTCTCCTCACTTAGCAATTTACTTGTTTACCGATGACTCGGACTTACAACAGGCTCTCTGACCAGTATGCATACCTAAATAATGTATATTAGAGCTGATTTCCTCTATTCTGTTTATTACAATATACAGTACACTACTATATAAACTTTTTTTTTTTTTTTTTTCAACAAGTCGGCCATCTCCCACCGAGGCAGGGTGACCCAAAAAAGAAAGAAAATCCCCAAAAAGAAAATGCTTTCATCATCATTCAACACTTTCACCACACTCACACATAATCACTGTTTTTGCAGAGGTGCTCAGAATACGAGAGTTTAGAAGCATATACGTATAAAGATACACAACATATCCCTCCAAACTGCCAATATCCCAAACCCCTCCTTTAAAGTGCAGGCATTGTACTTCCCATTTCCAGGACCCAAGTCTGACTATATGAAAATAATCGGTTTCCTTGAATCCCTTCACTAAATATTACCCTGCTCACACTCCAACAGATCATCAGGTCCCAAGTACCATTCGTCTCCATTCACTCCTATCTAACACGCTCACGCACGCTTGCTGGAAGTCCAAGCCCCTTGCCCACAAAACCTTCTTTACCCCCTCTCTCCAACCCTTTCGAGGACGACCCCTACCTCGCCTTCCTTCCCCTATAGATTTATATGCTTTCCATGTCATTCTACTTTGGTCCATTCTCTCTAAATGACCAAACCACCTCAACAACCCCTCTTCTGCCCTCTGACTAATACTTTTATTAACTCCACACTTTTTCCTAATTTCCACACTCCGAATTTTCTGCATAATATTTACACCACACATTGCCCTTAGACAGGACATCTCCACTGCCTCCAACTGTCTCCTCGCTGCTGCATTTACCACCCAAGCTTCACACCCATATAAGAGTGTTGGTACTACTATACTTTCATACATTCCCTTCTTTGCCTCCATAGATAACGTTTTTTGACTCCACATATACCTCAATGCACCACTCACCTTTTTTCCCTCATCAATTCTATGATTAACCTCATCCTTCATAAATCCATCCGCCGACACGTCAACTCCCAAGTATCTGAAAGCATTCACTTCTTCCATACTCCTCCTCCCCAATTTGATATCCAATTTTTCTTTATCTAAATCATTTGATACCCTCATCACCTTACTCTTTTCTATGTTCACTTTCAACTTTCTACCTTTACACACATTCCCAAACTCATCCACTAACCTTTGCAATTTTTCTTTAGAATCTCCCATAAGCACAGTATCATTGGCAAAAAGTAACTGTGTTAATTCCCATTTTGAATTTGATTCCCCATAATTTAATCCCACCCCTCTCCCGAACACCCTAGCATTTACTTCTTTTACAACCCCATCTATAAATATATTAGACAACCATGGTGACATTACACATCCCTGTCTAAGACCTACTTTTACCGGGAATTAGTCTCCCTCTCTTCTACACACCCTAACCTGAGCCTCACTATCCTCATAAAAACTCTTTACAGCATTTAGTAACTTACCACCTATTCCATATACTTGCAACATCTGCCACATTGCTCCCCTAACCACTCTATCATATGCCTTTTCTAAATCCATAAATGCAATAAAAACTTCCCTACCTTTATCTAAATACTGTTCACATATATGCTTCAATGTAAACACTTGATCTACACATCCCCTACCCACTCTAAAACCTCCTTGCTCATCCGCAATCCTACATTCTGTCTTACCTCTAATTCTTTCAATTATAACCCTACCGTACACTTTTCCTGGTATACTCAATAAACTTATTCCTCTATAATTTTTACAATCTCTTTTGTCCCCTTTCCCTTTATATAAAGGGACTATACATGCTCTCCGCCAATCCCTAGGTACTTTCCCCTCTTTCATAAATTTATTAAACAAAACTACCAACCACTCCAACACTATATCCCCCCCTGCTTTTAACATTTCTGTCATGATCCCATCAGTTCCAGCTGCTTTACCCCCTTTCATTCTACGTAATGCCTCGCGTACCTCCCCCACACTTACATTCTGCTCTTCTTCACTCCTAAAAGATGGTATACCTCCCTGACCAGTGCATGAAATTACTGCCTCCCTTTCTTCCTCAACATTTAAAAGTTCCTCAAAATATTCTCGCCATCTACCTAATACCTCCCTCTCCCCATCTACTAACTCCCCTACTCCGTTTTTAACTGACAAATCCATACTTTCCCTAGGCTTTCTTAACTTGTTTAACTCACTCCAAAATTTTTTCTTATTTTCATTAAAATTTCTTGACAGTGCCTCTCCCACTCTATCATCTGCTCTCCTTTTGCACTCTCTCACCACTCTCTTCACCTTTCTTTTACTCTCCATATACTCTGCTCTTCTTATAACACTTCTGCTTTGTAAAAACCTCTCATAAGCTAACTTTTTCTCTTTTATCACACCCTTTATTTCATCATTCCACCAATCACTCCTCTTTCCACCTGCCCCCACCCTCCTATAACCACAAACTTCTGCCCCACATTCTAATACTGCATTTTTAAAACTATTCCAACCCTCTTCAACCCCCCCACTGCTCATCCTTGCACTAGCCCACCTTTCTGCCAACAGTCGCTTATATCTCCCCCGAACTTCCTCCTCCATTAGTTTATACACTTTCACCTCCCTCTTACTTGTTGTTGCCACCTTCCTCTTTTCCCATCTACCTCTTACTCTAACTGTAGCTACAACTAAATAATGATCCGATATATCAGTTGCCCCTCTATAAACGTGTACATCCTGGAGCCTACCCATCAACCTTTTATCCACCAATACATAATCTAACAAACTACTTTCATTACGTGCTACATCATAAACATTTAAAAATATACCAGAAATGTTATAAATGGTGCAAAAGTGACATTAAAACAATATCAAAGATTATTTTTATTATTATCACACTGGCCGATTCCCACCAAGGCAGGGTAGCCCGAAAAAGAAAAACTTTCACCATCATTCACTCCATCACTGTCTTGCCAGAAGGGTGCTTTACACTACAGTTTTTAAACTGCAACATTAACACCCCTCCTTCAGAGTGCAGGCACTGTACTTCCCATCTCCAGGACTCAAGTCCGGCCTGCCGGTTTCCCTGAACCCCTTCATAAATGTTACTTTGCTCACACTCCAACAGCACGTCAAGTATTAAAAACCATTCGTCTCCATTCACTCCTATCAAACACGCTCACGCACGCCTACTGGAAGTCCAAGCCCCTCGCACACAAAACCTCCTTTACCCCCTCCCTCCAACCTTTCCTAGGCCGACCCCTACCCCGCCTTCCTTCCACTACAGACTGATACATTCTTGAAGTCATTCTGTTTCGCTCCATTCTCTCCACATGTCCGAACCACCTCAACAACCCTTCCTCAGCCCTCTGGACAACAGTTTTGGTAATCCCGCACCTCCTCCTAACTTCCAAACTACGAATCCTCTGCATAATATTCACACCACACATTGCCCTCAGACATGACATCTCCACTGCCTCCAGCCTTCTCCTCGCTGCAACATTCATCACCCATGCTTCACACCCATATAAGAGTGTTGGTAAAACTATACTCTCATACATTCCCCTCTTTGCCTCCAAGGACAAAGTTCTTTGTCTCCACAGACTCCTAAGTGCACCACTCACCCTTTTCCCCTCATCAATTCTATGATCCACCTCATCCTTCATAGACCCATCTGCTGACACGTCCACTCCCAAATATCTGAATACATTCACCTCCTCCATACTCTCTCCCTCCAATCTGATATCCAATCTTTCATCACCTAATATTTTTGTTATCCTCATAACCTTACTCTTTCCTGTATTCACTTTTAATTTTCTTCTTTTGCACACCCTACCAAATTCATCCACCAATCTCTGCAACTTCTCTTCAGAATCTCCCAAGAGCACAGTGTCATCAGCAAAGAGCAACTGTGACAACTCCCACTTTATGTGTGATTCTTTATCTTTAACTCCATGCCATTGTCAAGACCCTCGCATTTACTTCTCTTACAACCCCATCTATAAATATATTAAACAACCACAGTGACATCACACATCCTTGTCTAAGGCCTACTTTTACTGGGAAATAATTTCCCTCTTTCCTATGTACTCTAACTTGAGCCTCACTATCCTCGTAAAAACTCTTCACTGCTTTCAGTAACCTACCTCCTACACCATACACCTGCAACATCTGCCACATTGCCCCCCTATCCACCCTGTCATACGCCTTTTCCAAATCCATAAATGCCACAAAGACCTCTTTAGCCTTATCTAAATACTGTTCACTTATATGTTTCACTGTAAACACCTGGTCCACACACCCCCTACCTTTCCTAAAGCCTCCTTGTTCATCTGCTATCCTATTCTCCGTCTTACTTTTAATTCTTTCAATAATAACTCTACCATACACTTTACCAGGTATACTCAACAGACTTATCCCCCTATAATTTTTGCACTCTCTTTTGTCCCCTTTGCCTTTATACAAAGGAACTATGCATGCTCTCTGCCAATCCCTAGGTACCTTACCCTCTTCCATACATTTATTAAATAATTGCACCAACCACTCCAAAACTATATCCCCACCTGCTTTTAACATTTCTATCTTTATCCCATCAATCCCAGCTGCCTTGCCCCCTTTCGTTTTACCTACTGCCTCACGAACTTCCCCCACACTCACAACTGGATCTTCCTCACTCCTACAAGATGTTATTCCTCCTTGCCCTATACACGAAATCACAGCTTCCCTATCTTCATCAACATTTAACAATTCCTCAAAATATTCCCTCCATCTTCCCAATACCTCTAACTCTCCATTTAATAACTCTCCTCTCCTATTTTTAACTGACAAATCCATTTGTTCTCTAGGCTTCCTTAACTTGTTAATCTCACTCCAAAACTTTTTCTTATTTTCAACAAAATTTGTTGATAACATCTCACCCACTCTCTCATTTGCTCTCTTTTTACATTGCTTCACCACTCTCTTAACCTCTCTCTTTTTCTCCATATACTCTTCCCTCCTTGCATCACTTCTACTTTGTAAAAACTTCTCATATGCTAACTTTTTCTCCCTTACTACTCTCTTTAGTAAGGGAGAAAAAGTTAGCATATGAGATGGATGGATGACATAAATCCACTACCATTATAGTATGCTCCTCACTTAGTGACGAATCTGTTTACCGTGATCTTAGGAACGGAACTCCGTTGTTAAGTGAGGAGAGGCTGTACACCATGTCTAGTATCTTTTGCCCCTTACTCAATGGTCCAATCTTCATAATCTTGAATTTTCTGGGGGTTGAATTCTGACCAATATTGCAGTACATGTATTATATTTTTTGACAATTCATGGATAATCTTTAATTTTTAATTAATGAAATTATTACAACAATGATGTTGAAATTTGTATATATGAGATACAGTTCTTGGTACTAATTTCCTGTCAGTGACATTAGTTAATACGGAGATTATTAAGACAGGATTTACTTCTCTGAGATTCTTTTGTAGATGTTCCAACATAACTCACACCAACAATTGAAGTCAATAGATTTCTAAAGTATATCTTACAGAGCAAGTGAATCTTAGGACATCTTCATTGAAGTTGTTTTGATCATGAGATCCTGATCACTTCAAAAACATGAGTATAAGAGAACACAGGCTAGAGAATGTAGTAGTAAAGTAGTAGTCAAGTGCAGGGTGCCAGAAGTGGAGAAGATTTTATCTTATGGCTTTATAATGTGGCAGTCTCAGGAAAGCATATTCTAAGATATAGGCCAAGGTGGAAATTTTGCAGTTGCCAGTATTTTACAGATGTATCTGTGTATTTCCGTCAAGTTGTCGGCAGTTAGTTGCCTTCTTACTACACATCTTAGTGTTTTCAGTTACCTAGGGCCTAGTAGTCAGGTCAAACTGATTAGCAATCATCCATCACGAATGTAACAGAGCACCAACAACCTACATGACTTCCACTCCTGCCTGCCACAAAGCTGACTAATAATCCTCTCACTTAAATTTACCATAGCTTCACCAAATTATTAGAAAACTATATTCATGGGAAAGAGATAAATCCATTGGGAGTCCAACAGTGCTTAGGGAATGGGAAGTAATCAGATTTTATCTAAGGAAGAGGAGGGTAGTTCTAATTCCTTGAATCAATAGTCCTTCAACTTCAATGCACCCTCCATAACTATTTTTATTTTTCATGGATTAATTATTTACCGTGTTGTCTAGCTTTTTTTTATAATGCATTTCCATCCATTCCATGTAAAAGCCTTGATCTCTGCCCCATGAAAGTGCATGATGAGGGTAATCATGATGATGATAATGAATGGAATAGACCTGACAAAATAAATCAGCTCAGTAAATGCAGGAACAATGTGGCAGCACACTCAAAGGGCAAGACCCTCAAAACTTATACATTAGATTGCCCAGTGATACAAATACACTTTATAACTGAGGCAAGATGACCCAAAAAAGAAGAGACAAAAGTTTTTCTTCTTTTTACATTTAGTAATGTATAAAAGAGAAGGGGTTACTAGCCCCTAAAGCCTGGAATTTGAGTCGCCTCTTACGACACACACAACTTACCGAGGAAGGATTTATCTCCGCTACCCCACACCCTATAATGTAAGAATAAATATATATACATATTTTGGGGGATAAGCAATCTCTCTTAAACCTATATAAGAACATAAGAACATAAGAAAGAAGGAACACTGCAACAGGCCTACTGACCCATGCGGAGCAGGTCCATGTCCCCATTCCCGGATTAGACCAATGACCCATCCCCCCCGGATTAGCCCAATGACCCACCCAGTCTGATCATCTCCACTCAAGGATGGAGCACTGCACCAGACCCAGCAGGCAGCACAAGCTAGTCAGGTCCAACTCACACCCACCCAAACCCACTCATGTATTTATCTAACCTATTTTTAAAACTACACAACGTTTTAGCCTCAATAACTGTACTCGGGAGTTTGTTCCACTCATCCACAACTCTATTACCAAACCAGTGCTTTCCTATATCCTTTCTGAATCTGAATTTTTCCAACTTGAAACCACTGCTGTGAGTCCTGTCTTGGCTGGAAATTTTCAGCACGCTATTTACATCCCCTTTATTTATTCCTGTTTTCCATTTACACACCTCGATCATATCCCCCTAATTCTATGCCTTTTGAGAGAGTGCAGATTCAGGGTCCTCAGTCTATCCTCATAGGGAAGATTTCTGATACATGGGATCATCTTTGTCATCCTCCTCTGTACGTTTTCCAGAGCATTTATATCCATTCTGTAATACGGTGACCAGAACTGAGCAGCATAATCTAAATGAGGCCTAACCAAGGATATGTAGAGTTGAAGAACAACCTGAGGACTTCTATTATTTGTACTTCTAGATATGAAGCCAAGAATTCTGTTAGCTTTATTGCGAACACTAATGCACTGTTGTCTTGGTTTTAAATTACTGCTAACCAAAACTCCTAAATCCTTTTCGCAATCAGTAGTATTAAGATCTACATTATTTAGTTTATATGTGGCATGGTTATTTACCTGTCCAACATTTAGAACTTTGCATTTGTCAATATTAAACTGCATCTGCCACTTCTCCGACCATTGCATCAGTCTATTCAAATCATCCTGGAGTGCTCTAGTGTCCTCATTAGAATGAATTGGACGGCCTATTTTGGTGTATGGACATAAAGATGGAATCATATTTTGTCACCCACTGAAATTAATATTTCAACAAGTCTAAGACAACAGAGAAGAATGTATTGGAGGAAAATTAATAATAACAGAATATGTAGTGCTCTTCCTAGGTAGTAGGTTGGTAAACAGCAACCTCCCAGGGAGGTACTACCGTCCTGCCAAGTGAGTGTACAACGAAAACCTGTAATTGTTTTACATGATGGTAGGATTGCTGGTGTCTTTTGTCTGTCTCATAAACATGCAAGATTTCAGGTATGTCTTGCTACTTCTACTTGCACTTAGGTCACACTACACATACATGTACAAGCATATATATACACACCCCTCCGGGTATTCTTCTATTTTCTTTCTAGTTCTTGTTCTTGTTTATTTCCTCTTATCTCCATGGGGAAGTGGAACAGAATTCTTCCTCTGTAAGCCATGCGGGTTGTAAGAGGCGACTAAAATGCCGGGAGCAAGGGGCTAGTAACCCCTTCTCCCGTATAAATTACTAAATTTAAAAGAGAAACTTTCGTTTTTCTTTTTGGGCCACCCTGCCTTGGTGGGATACGGCCAGTGTGTTGAAAAAAAGATGTAGTGCTCTTGATCCAAGGAACTAGAGGCACAATTATCTTCCTTGGATCAAGCTAGATTATCTTCCAAGTCATTGAATGACCTTAATGGATTTAGAATTTTAGTGCTCACCCTGCATGTAATAATGTGTAAGATACTTCAGAGTATTTAATTATGCTAAAGAGTATTATTATAATTATTATATTCAAGAAAAAGTTCAAAATCCATAGGGATTATACAGCTTGAATCCACGAGATACACATCTCCAATTCCTTGGATCAGGAACTATTCACCAGCAGGCATCAAAGCACCCCACTGTAGGATAATAATAGCAAGAGAACATTTATGAAGGGATTCCGAGACACCAGTTAGCCAGGCTTGAGTCCTGGAAGTTGCAAGTACAATGCCTACACTCTGAAGGAGAGGTGGGAATACTGCAATTTGGAAGGGCATCTGAGCTAATGTCGGCAGACCTCTTGCAAGACAGTGATAGAGTGAGTGATGGTGAAAGTGCTTCTATGTTTCTTGGTTCACCCTAACTCCAGAATCAAGTCATCTCCTATGAGGTGAAAGATGTGTACAGCAAGACTGATGAGTATTAATATCTACAGTATGGATAAGATATAAGAAAATCTCTGATGACAGGACTCCTCATGGGAGGTGCCTTGATGAGAATGGAGTCTTAAACACTGTCAAAGGTGATGTGGAAGATCTTAAAGATGTTGCGGGGGAGGGGATTCACTAGTAGAAGCAAGAACAACTTCATCAATTAACTACTAGTTATGAGTGAGAAGGGTTGGATTCCAGAGGGACCCTCCCAGCATGGGCCAGAAGGACTGCTTCAATGCTGCTCAATTCTTGCCTTCTTGCTTCTACTAGTAAACCCCATTCCCTGCAAGGTCTCTGCGGTGTCCTGATGCTGTTGAGGCAGCCTTCACCAAGGTAACTAGACTTATTCTCCCCTTCCTAGGACTGAACCTGAATGCCTCCCATTCCCAGGGACTATATAACTTAAGTCTTTAGCACTTTCCTCTGATTAAAATAATAACAAATCAAATGATTAGTAATTCCATATTTGCTTTACAGCAGAAATGTTTCATGTTCATTTCGCCTGCTTTTAAATTAACTGCAATTTATATATTTTTTAACACACCATCTGTCTCCCACCAAGGTAGTGACCCACAAAAAAAAAAAAAAAAAAGGAACATTCACTGTCATTCATTCAGCCTCTGTCTTGCCACAACAACAGTAACATGAGTACAAAAAACAATAAGAGATTGTTAAATTGGATAATCATTAACTTCTTACTAAGTTACAAATGTGTTTTAGACTAATTCAGGCATTTTGATTTTGAATCTAAAATCAGAATTAACCCAACATGTAAGGATTTTTAGATATAGAAATATTGGAAATGAAATTTTCATATATTTTAAGTACTGCTGATGAGCTGGGACAAATGAACAGCTTGAAAATACGTATGTCAATTACTGGATTTTGCAGCACATACGATGCACTGTCATTAAGGACACACCTAAATTTACTAAATATCCCTTGTTTATTTATTTTTTTAATCGTTCTCATTGTTAACTTTTTCAGGGTCCAGAGGCCAAATTTCAAAGTGTGCACCAGGGTCCAAGAATTTTCAAGAAAAGCTTTTGTTATTTTTCTTATGAAATGGTAGAGAATCTTTTTCTGAAGGTAATAAAACAAAAAGTACGAAATTTGATGAAAAACTGACAAAATTATGCTCACGCAAATTTTGATGTGTCAGTGATATTTACGCAGTGCTGATTTTGCCGATTTTAACTCTCATTTTAGGCCAATTACATTATTCCAGTCAACCAAATTCTTAGCTATTTCACTAGTATTACTTCTATTCTATCGATTGAGCACAAGAAATCACCATGTCAACTGTATCAACTACAAAATAAAGTGATCGGAAATTGGTAATTTGGCCAATTTAATGCGAAGTTCAAAATATTCCAATTTCAAAATAGGGTCCAGAATAAACAATGCAGACATTCCTGGCACTAAACTAACATTTCCTCTGTTCATTAGTTACGTTTTGAGGGTTTACAAATGAATTCCATTTTTATTTTTTATTCAAACCAAAAAATAGAAGATTTACTGTTATGCAATATTGTAATAATTGTATAAATAATATCAGCACATTTGTGAACATATATAAGATCCACCCGCTGGCGTGTATTAGATGTGTGAGGTCATTTGTTTATTCTTGAACATTGGCAAAAATTTAACATTTCCGCTATTTTGAGCTCAGTTTCAAGCCATTTCCATTACTAAAACCAATCAAAATCATCTCTATTTCTGTAATATATCTTCCATTCTATCAAATGAGACCAAGAAATTGCAAATACAACTATAAAAAATGTATGAAAAAACACTGCAAAGTCACTGTTTTAATCGAAAATTGTAGTCTCGTTTTTTTTCTCTCATTATGCACTGTGTGCTGCAGGATTTGTTTTATGTGGTGCGCACATACCACATAGATGTATTCTCTCTTATCTAGGCCCAAATTTACCGCTTTCAGCTTATCAGAGTGAGCTGAGCTCATGGCATAGATCTACGATTTGGACCCTCAACTCAAAGCTGTAGAAGTATGGCACGGACCTTGAAAGGGTTAAATGGCCTTATTCGTAACTCCCAAGCTGGACCTCAAACCTGACCTTCACCATGTATGACATGGTGATTTTGAGGGTCAGATTTCAGAAAAAAAGAAGAGCAAGTCTTACAAGCTGCAAAATATGATATGTAATGTGCTTTATTTTTTTAATAAAAATTGTCCAAGAATATATATTCTGTAACTAAAAATACTGATGTTCAGAGTCAATTCTGACTTCAGATTTGGAATCAGCACACATATAAATTAGTGAAGAATACACTTGTTTACCTCAGTAGCAAACTTTTGCTGCTGTTGGACAGCATTGGTCACACCTTTGCTAGACATATGACTACTATACATGCAATTGTAATTACTGGTAATTTTTTAATTTATAAGTACTCATTATTTTCCTAAATACATTTGTGAACTGATTTAATGCAAAGAACTAGAAACACTACTACATTTCATTATAATAACTGATATAATGGTCCAAAATAATGCTGATTATATTACATGAAAAAAGTTAACACAGTAAAATAAAGGGCACACATTACCTCAATAAATTATGATATATTTATTCCAGAAATTACAGTCTGAGTGCCCAGTTAATCAGTTAATCTCAGAATTATTTTTAAATAATTTCCTTTACAGCTTAGGTATTCTTTGAACTGCGGTGTACAACTCATGAAACTGTCATAACATGAATGCAAACAAACCACGAAATGGACAGGAATTGAACCCACAGCATAAAATGAACTTCTAAAAGGCTACAACTTGTGTGCACCTCTGCATCACACCTCTGCCTGGATGAATCTCATTAGGCCTCCATGGTACAGTGGATAGCACACTGGCCTATAAGCTTTAGCACTGGCTTGGCAAGTATTTGATCCCCATCCCTTCCGAGAGTTGTTTACAATTGCATTATTTTGATCTCGGGAATTGGAGATTTGCTTGTAACATTTTTTTGGATAAAGATTTGAATTTGAATGAGCTGAAAACAAAGTAATTATTAAAACATCAACATTTTTTGTACATCTATAAACAGGTAAAGTTCTTGAATAACCATTAAGAACCTACACAATTGTTGGATAACAACTAAGAACATACAAAATACTAGAATAACTAAGAACCTACACAGTTCTAGAATAACTACTAAGAACCTACATAGTTCTCTATGAGGTCAGTTCGATGTGGAACAAAATAGTTAGTCTCTTCCAGCTCTCGTCGCTTTTTAACACGAACAAAGTGTTCCATGGGGTTGAGGTTCTTGCGTCCACAGGCTGCCACCAGGAACTCCTCTACACTCATGGAGTCCTTCAGGCTGATGCTCACTATCTGAGGTTCAGAGTAAATGATAATGAATATCACAAAGCGCTAGTTTGAAAATCATAGGGCTAAATTTTTTTTACGTACAGTAGCAAAAAATTATAGACAACAATAAGAAAAAACAATATAAACCAGTAACTTTGTGACAACTGTACAAAAATGTGCAAAATTTTTATATATATATTTAAAGTACCTTATTAATGGACCTTTAACCCCTTCAGGGTCCAAGGCCCAAATCTGAAGTGGTGCCCCAGTGTCCAAGAATTTTCAAAAAAAAAATTTGTTATTTTTTCTTATGAAATGGTAGAGAATCTTTTTGTGAAGGTAATAAAGCAAAAAGTATGAAAATTGATGGAAAATTGACGAAATTATGCTCTCGCGAATTTTGATGTGTCAACGATATTTACGAATCGGCGGTTTTGCCAACTTTGACTCCCATTTTAGGCCAATTACATTATTCCAGCCAACCAAATTCTTAGCTATTTCACTAGTATTACTTCTATTCTATCGATTGAGCACAAGAAATCAGCAAGTCAACTGTTTCAACTACAAATTAAAGCGATCGGAAATTGTTAATTTGGCCAATTTAACACAAAAGTTCAAAATATTCCAATTTCAAAATAGGGTCCAGAATAAACAATGTAGGTATTCCTGGAACTAAACTAACATTTCCTCTGTTCATTAGTTACGTTTTGAGGCTTTACAAATAAATTCCATTTTGATTTTTTATTCACATAATGAATTTTTATTCACACCAAAAAATAGAAGATTTACTGTTATGCAATACTGCAATAATTGTATAAATATCATCACCATATTTGTGAATGTATATTAGACCCACCAGCTGGCGTGTATTAGACGTGTGAGGTCGTTTGTTTACTCTTGAACATCGGCAAAAATTTAACATTTCTGCTACTTTGAGCTCAGTTTCAAGCCATTTCCAGTGCTAAAACCAATCAAAATCATCTCTATTTCTGTAATATGTCTTCCATTCTATCAATTGAGACCAAGAAATCGCAAATACAACTATAAAAAACATATGAAAAAACACTGCAAAGTTGCTGTTTTAATCGAAAAATCATGATTTCAGTTTTTTCTCTCATTATATACAGTGTGCTGCAGGATCTGTTTTATGTGGTGCACACATACCACATAGATGTATTCGCTCATATCTAGGCCCAAATGTACCACTCACAGTTTATCAGAGTGAGCTGAGCTCATGACGTAGATCTACGGTTTGGACCCTGAACGTAAAGCCGTAGATCTACGGGACGGACCCTGAAAGGGTTTATAGCTTAAAAGATTTACAGTGTTTCTTCACAGTCAAAAAATAAGAGCTGCATATGTTACTATCACAGATTTATGAAATACATACAGGATAAAGTGCTGATATATAAAACAAATCAATACAGTTTTATTTATAAATTTAATACTGTAACATGTTTACATTGCAAGTTATCAAATGTAATACTAATGAAATTTTATTTTTGTTATAAAATTACATGTGGAAGAAAGGTATTGCACACCATAACATGCAGTATATTTGTGTAAAATAATCCTCTGTCCATCTCACATGCCAATTCTTATTAGAAAGCTCCCTAAGGTACAGTGCCTTGGCTGGCCTATGGGAGAGTTTCACTGTTGATGTAAATAATCTCAGATGTGGCCAGTTGCCATGTGTATTCATCCAATACCAACTCATCAGTGTGTTACTTAACTAATTTATCTTTTCATCACCCAAGATGAATACTAGTAATACTGGAGGTGCCATGGAGGAACTCTGAGTTTCAAAAAAAAAAAATATGAGGTAATAGTAGTGTGTAGTGAAGGTGGGAGGCAGTGAATTCTAGCAACCTGTAACTGCACTGCAATTATAATAGGAGGCAGTGAATTCTAGCAACCTGTAACTGCACTGCAATTATAATAGGAGGCAGTGAATTCTAGCAACCTGTAACTGCACTGCAATTATAATAGGAGGCAGTGAATTCTAGCAACCTGTAACTGCACTGCAATTATAATAGGAGGCAGTGAATTCTAGCAACCTGTAACTGCACTGCAATTATAATAGGAGGCAGTGAATTCTAGCAACCTGTAACTGCACTGCAATTATAATAGGAGGCAGTGAATTCTAGCAACCTGTAACTGCACTGCAATTATAATAGGAGGCAGTGAATTCTAGCAACCTGTAACTGCACTGCAATTATAATAGGAGGCAGTGAATTCTAGCAACCTGTAACTGCACTGCAATTATAATAGGAGGCAGTGAATTCTAGCAACCTGTAACTGCACTGCAATTATAATAGGAGGCAGTGAATTCTAGCAACCTGTAACTGCACTGCAATTATAATAGGAGGCAGTGAATTCTAGCAACCTGTAACTGCACTGCAATTATAATAGGAGGCAGTGAATTCTAGCAACCTGTAACTGCACTGCAATTATGCATTTCTGTGCCTTTAGCAGTCATTTATTTCCCTAAGTTGTATTTATATCATTGTTGAATATGTTGGCAAGTGTTGATAAACTGTGAAAAATGTACTAAACAAGGAAGTTATGTAGTGAAGTTATGATATTCACTGACACAGCAGCTGGTGTTGCTGTGTTTGGGGAGCTACGAGACACCACAGCAGAGCTGTACTGACCCTTGCCCAGTCTCTGGGGAAGGACTGCCTTGCCCATCCTCTGTGGAGAAAATACATACCAAACTGATTCAACAGCTGGCTTCCTCCAAACCTTAAAAATTGTACATGAGGGTGGTAGCTGATGGTGTTAGGCAAAGGTGCTAGTGGCTCATACTGCCTGCCACATGTTTGTACAGGTAATGTACAGGGTCACATTAACCAATTCCACATTCACTTGCATATCAACAAGTAGCAACAACCAGAGAAAATGAAGGTAATTTATATGGCTTTTTTATAGGTTCCAACGATATAACCCTATTTTTCAAATATTTTCTCCAGTTCAAGTAACACAGATTTTATGTAACTATAATGTTATGTGAGAGACTACTGTGTGTAATATAATATTGTATAAATTTAATACTATGTCAATTTAATGCTACACTAATTTAATATTACATATATTTACTACACCTAGGTAGTAGGTTGGTAGACAGCAACCGCCCAGGGAGGTACTACCATCCTGCCAAGTGAGTGTAAAATGAAAGCCTGTAATTGTTTTACATGATGGTAGGATTGCTGGTGTCCTTTTTTCTGTCTCATAAACATGCAAGATTTCAGGTACGTCTTGCTACTTCTTCTTACACTTAGGTCACACTACACATACATGTACAAGCATATATATATATACACACACACCCCTCTGGTTTTTTCTATTTTCTTACTAGTTCTTGTTCTTGTTTATTTCCTGTTATCTCCATGAGGAAGTGGATCAGAATTCTTCCTCCGTAAGCCATGCGTGTTGTAAGAGGCGACTAAAATGCCAGGAGCAAGTAACCCCTTCTCCTGTATATATTACTAAATGTAAAAGGAGAAACTTTCGTTTTTCCTTTTGGGCCACCCCGCCTCAGTGGGATACGGCTGATGTGTTGAAAGAAAGATGAAAGAAACATGCAAGATTTCAGGTACGTCTTGCTACTTCTACTTACACTTAGGTCACACTACACATACATGTACAAGCATATATATACACACTCCTCTGGGTTTTCTGCTATTTTCTTTCTAGTTCTTGTTCTTGTTTATTTCCTATTATCTCCATGGGGAAGTGGAACAGAATTCTTCCTCCGTAAGCCATGCGTGTTGTAAGAGGCGACTATAATGCCGGGAGCAAGGGGCTAGTAACCCCTTCTCCTGTATAAATTACTAAATTTAAAAAGAGAAACTTTTGTTTTTCTTTTTGGGCCACCCTGCCTCGGTGGGATACGGCCGGTGTGTTGAAAGAAAGAAAGAAGATAAATGTAATACTAAATAAACTTAATAGCTTATGAGAAAGCATAGCTCATAACTCACCTGATTGTCTGGAAGGTTAACCTTGTACTGTTTCTCCCCTTCAAGCTGCTGTTGCATCTGTAGCGACCGCCGAGATGAGACACTATTGCTGCGGGATAGCATTGGTGCCCTGAAACAAGTGAATTTCAATCGAAAGAATGACTCTTATATCCTATATTCCTTCTCTCAGAAGTGAAGCAAGATGACAGAGCAATAACTCCCCACATACAACATGTAGCATATATAGTACACCTTATTCAGCAGACTCAATTTAATGGACTTCAGAAATATAGGACAAAATCCATTAGGTCAGTTGATTCACAGACAACAGACAACATCTGTTGTTTACAGAATTCTCCTTTACTGTTATGATCACGGCAAAACAATTCTATCTCTATCCACCAGTCATCCGTTACCCCCCCCCTCTATTTGTCTGTTAAATGGGTTTATTCTATGACTTCTCATATATTTCTACTAGAATCATATATCGTGTGTCCAGGGATCGCATTTCCAATAAATCAGACTGGAATATTATACAGAAGTCCAAGTTGTGTGGAAACTGACAGGTCAATCATGCTGTAAAATTGGCGATGGCTTTTGGGGACTGCCTGTTATTTGGTGGTCCAACAAGTCAGCATGGATGAGCGAAGCCCATTTTGACAAGTGGTTTATGCATTATTTTATTCCTTCAGAGAAAACTACCTGCACCAAGAGAACCTTTCATTCAAAGTTCTCCTCTCTTCACAATTGATAATTACCATATGCATCCCTCAAATGTAAATGCTTTGTTTTAACGACCAAGTGCAACATCTGATACAACCACTGGGTTGATGAGTGATTAAGACATTTAGTCCCACTACACACACAAATGCATGAAGTCTCACTGCAGGAATAGACGACAAATTAACAACTGGAGTGCCAGAGTTCTGGTGCCAATTTAGCATTGCAGATGCAAAAACCCACATAAAAGTGTCATGGGATGAAGTTCCTCAAACAATAAATGAAGGCTGGAGAAAATTACAGCCCAGTGTGGTGAAGGATTTCACCATTTACATACCCCCAGTACAACCATCAACTACTGACAACTCTGTATCCACATAAATACAAGAACCACTCAGCCATCCACATCAACCCCTTCTCCCTCCTATACATATTTCCAGGTCAACAAGCATTAGCAAACAGAATTAAGAATACAGTAAGATCAAATTGATTTACACAGTATTTTTGCTACCTGTAATGGATGTGTTTTTTTACTGTATAAACCTCACTAAATCTGATTAGGCCTGGTTGTGCCACATCAACCCTATCCACACATTTTTCAGATCAATATGCAAAGAGAACTAGAATGTAAGGCATGGAAAGCTTCAAGATTTTTGGCAAATTATAAAATTAAGATAAGCTTGTTTGCTTTTCATTAGAGGTGTCATGAACCAAACCCCTTCTCTTGTATAAATTACTAAATTTAAAAAGAAAAACTTTCATTTTTCTTTTTAGGTCACCCTGCCCCAGTTTGTTGAAAAAAAAAAAAAATAAAAGACGCTTCCTCTGAACATATTTGTTTGGAATTCCTCCTTTTTTCTGCAACACTGCAAGTTCCTTAGAATGTGTTGATTGCAACAAGAAAGGTCTAGAGCTCTCATTCAACTCTCCCCGTGGTTGTTTTGCATACAGTAATGTATTGAGAGACGCATATAATCTTCTTGTTTATGAAAGACAGCAGTAACCCGTATTGGAGATGAGGAAAGCAAACACAAAATGAGGCATTATCCCACGTGTAAAAATGTAATGTTAATTTTACCCATTCTATTCCCCCTTTTTGACTATGCATAATTTAACCAGCCAGTTTCTCTACACACCATTACCGTAGCTCAACACATTTATCTACCCTGTTGCTCATTTCTCTTGTTCACTTCCTCAGTATGGTCTATCAACTTTCAGTCTGAACTTTACTCACTTCAATTCTGCAAACTCAGAACTGAAGTTTTATTAAATTCATACTGTCACATCTTTTTAATTTGATTGCTGAACAATTCTCAGTACACACTTGCATTGAAAGAAATGTATAACATACCTGCGTTTGGTTGCTCCTCTACCTGCGAGAAGATTATTGAGCAGGGAAGGACTTCTGGCACATATGTATGCATGGAAGCTGCTGACAGTAAATACCCCAAGACGATTAAGAACTGTTTTGGTGGTGCGAGACACATGCGTTAGCAGACCCTGAAAACAAGTGGGGATAAGGTATGACAAGTTCACTCTCACGACTCACGAAATCATAATAACACGACTGCCAACACACCAGCTGACTTAGATAAAGATAAAGAGTGGCATATGTACTGGCCTAGAGTTCAAACCCTACCTGTTCTATGGTTTGATAAGTAGTTCACTCTGGTTGTTTTATTATGCTCTCTACACTCACATGGATGACAGTCACCTCTTACCCATCTTGTAGGTAGCAGTCATCTTCAACCCTTTCTGTGAGTAGTAGTCACCCCATACCCATCCTAGACATACTAGTCAAAATATTAGAGAACACAATGGGTCCAGGGACTAGGCCTCAACATTCTGTTAGTTAAGCAAGACTTAATATCAATGAACAACTGTAGATACAGTAGGTCAGTAAGACACTAATGGACTATTTACGTATATGTATACATTTACATTATCCATGGAGGCAAAGAAGGGAATGTATGAAAGTATAGTGGTGCCAACACTCTTATATGGGTGTGAAGCTTGGGTTGCAAATGCTGCAGTGAGGAGGCAGTTGGAGGCAGTGGAGATGTCCTGTCTAAAGGCAATGTGTGGTGTAAATATTATGCAGAGAATTTGAAGTGTGGAAATTAGGAGGTGGTGTGGAGTTACTAAAATTATAAGTCAGAGGGCTGAGGAGGGGTTGTTGAGGTGGTTTGGTCATTTAGAGAGAATGGATCAAAGTAGAATGACTTGGAGAGTGTATAAATCTGTAGGGAAAGGAAGGCGAGGTAGGGGTCGTCCTCAAAAAAGTTGGAGGGAGGGGGTAAAGGAGGTTTTGTGGGTGAGGAGCTAGGACTTCCAGCAAGCATGTGTGAGCGTGTTAGATAGGAGTGAATGGAGACGGAATGGTTTTTGGGACCTGACGAGCTGTTGGAGTGTGAGCAGGGTAAAGTTTAGTGAAGAGATTCGGGAAAACTGGTTATTTTTATATAGCCGGACTTGAGTACTGGAAATGGGAAGTACAATGCCTGCACTTTAAGTAGGGGTTTGGGATATTGGCAGTTTGGAGGGGTATGTTATATATCTTTATATGCTTCTAAACTGTTGTATCTGGGTGCCTCTGCATAGACAGTGATTATGTGTGAGCAAGGTGAAAGTGTTGAATGATGATGAAAGTATTTTCTCTTTGGGGATTTTCTTTCTTTTTGGGTCACCCTGCCTTGGTGGGAGATGGCTGACAAGCTGTGTAAAGGCTAAAACTATTGGTTGATTTTCTTTATTTTCAATAAGTTATATCACTTGTGCATCTATTAGGGACACCAAACCATACCATGGGCGGGGTTTGAACCCATGATCAGAGAGCCTCAGAACTCCAGACCGTCACATTAGCCACTGGGCCAGCTAGCTAACCTTCCTATGGTGTAGAAATATACCTAGTTGGATGAATCTTATTAAGCTAGCTGGCCCAGTGGCTAACGCGACAGTATGGAGTTTTGAGGCTCTCTGATCGCAGGTTCAAACCCCACATGTGGTATGGTTTGTTTGCAATTGTGTCATTACAATTTCGTGAGTCATAGGGACATCAAACCTACAAAGCAAATGAAACAGAAATGCTAAAATATATCCTCCTAATGTCAAAAAATGGAAGTGGAAAAAAAAAATCAGACTAAAAGTTAGAGTAATTGTCTTCATGCAAAACAAACTAATCTCAAATTTCATACACAAAGAAAGAACAGATGCAGGATGGCAGACTTACAAAAGTGTTTAAAAGGTGTGTTGTAACAAGTGAAGAAGTGTTGCAATAAGTGAAATGTTGAAATAAGTGAAGATGTGTTGCAATAAGCAAAGATGTGTTGCAATAATTGACATGACTACTGGAGACTACAGTATAACAACACTTTACTATTCACTTAATACTAAAGACAGGAGAGCACACTGTTTACTCTGTTTCTGTAAAATGCTGGTCACCATCTTCAACACTGTACAGCAAGAAAATAAGAAATACTGTACAGTGAAAGTTAAAATATATGTACTACTGTAATCTCATGTAATGAAGATATAACAGCTGTAAGAAACATTCAAGATTCTTTCAACTTCTTTTCAGGCACAAAACATAAACAGTTTCTCCTTACTTAGTGACATACTCATTTACTGTCAACTTGGACTTACAACGAGTTCTCTGACCAGTAGGCAGACCTAAATAATGTATATTTGAGCTAATTTCCTCTATTCTGTTTATTACGATATACAGTACACTACTGTATAAACTTTTAAAAATATACTAAAAATGCTAAAAATGGTGAAAAGGTGACATTAACCCTTAAATTGTCCAAACGTAGATCTACGTACACGTGCGTAGCACTCCGACCTTGATTTTCCCCATTTGAAAGCATGTAAAAAAAAAAAAAAGTAGATCTACGTTCGGAGCCTGCCGCATGTCAACGTACATCTACATGTGGACAGTTTAAGGGTTAAAACAATATCAAAGATGGATGACACAAACCCACTACCATTACAATATGCTCCTTGCTTAGCGACGAATTCGTTTACCAAACTGGTCTTAGGAACTGAACTCCGTCATTAAGTGAGGAGAGGCAGTATATAAAAAAAATTGGTTATTAAAACTAGGGTACCTTTGGATTGGGCAGTTCACCGGTCTGTAATGAGGCCATGTAACAGCGAAGACGGAACTGCTCACAGTGGAGTCGTTCAAGGTTCTCCTCCCACTGCATGATCTGACCCATGATCTGCTGCTTGCTCTCAGCGTCTGACACCACTGACAGCTGCAGCTCTGCCATGTGCTTCAACTTGGAGTCCTGCAAACAAAAAAAAATTAAGTGAATCTTTTTTTTTTTTTTTGAACAAGAAGAGTCACAGTACAATATTTGTGTGTGTGTGTGTGTGTGTGTGTGTGAGATAGAGAGAGAGAGAGAGAGAGAGAGAGAGATAGAGAGATAGAGAGAGAGAGAGAGAGAGAGAGAGATAGAGAGATAGAGAGATAGAGAGATAGAAAGATAGAAAGAGAGAGAGAGAGAGAGAGAGAGAGAGAGAGAGAGAGAGAGAGAGAGAGAGAGAGAGAGAGAGAGAGAGAGAGAGAGAGAGAGAGAGAGAGAGAGAGAGAGAGAGAGAGAAACATGGTCATGGAAGGTTCAATATGACCAGCCAACACAGTTTGAAGCCTATCTACCACCAATCAAGAATACTTTAATACCTAAAAATTAGAAATTAAAATATTCTTCACTCTAATCCTCAAATTAGGTAATAAAATAAAGTATCAGCATATACACACAAAAGAGAAACACACCTCATGGTGTATACATACTATGTAAAGTTTTATACACATATGGTGTATACAACTTAAAAAAAAAGGAATAAAAGTAACATCCATAATTATTAAAAGACATGATTTTTTATTATTTAATTTTTATTATGGCATATTAAAACATTTAATAAAGAGTAATAATAAAAGTTGATTGCCTTTCCTGTATTTTTTTTCATTTGACCCTAAGGCAGATTTTGTAAAGTTGAAGGCACAGTGCCAAGACCTGGAGTGCCACCTCTGGAAGAGTGCCAAGAAAATACCTGATTGGTTGTACTTAATGAAAAAAATAGCTGAGAGAATGGTCCTTCACTCCAGTTGTGTTGCAGCAGCTGTGTACTCAGCTAGTTGTGGTTGCTGGGGTAGAGCCACAGCTCTTGGCCCTGCCTCTTCGCTGATTGCTACTAGGTCCACACACACTCCCTGCTCCATGAGCTCTATTGTATGTACTTCCTCTTAAAGCTATGTATGGATCCTGCCTCCACTACTTCACTCTCTAGATTCTTCCACTTCCTGGCAACTCTCCGATGAAATACTTCCTAACATCCCTTTGACTGTTAGAGCAGCTGTGTGTTACAGTAGCTGTGTTACTTTCAATATGAATCCTGAGAGTTTATCTTAATCCCTGTTTTAGGGATTACAGTATCCTTGTCTGGTGGTGTTAATAGTTATGGTGCAGCCTTAAACCCTCGTGTAATCTACAGGTCTGAAACCCCATTAGCTAACCAACCCGGCCTATGGCATAGTACTGTTGCTTTTTAAGATTTCCTCCTGTGACGAGTTTCAAAACAATGTCAAGTCACTACACAATGTCACTGTCACTACTTCTAGTACTACTTATGCTACCAGCATTACCTCTACAACTACTTCTCCACTTCCTTCCTTCTTCCTCTCTTGGTCCCTTCCCTGTCCCCTTCTCCTATATGTACTAGCTCCCTCACTTTTGTGTGCTAGTATGACTTGTAAATGATCCAAGTCGGATCAAAACGTTATTACAAGCTTCTCTCTCCTATGCACAGGTAACTCGACTGGTAGTGCACTCAGCTCACACAGTGAGGTCCATAGTTCAATCCCTGGTATGAGTGGAAACATTGGGACATGTTTCCTTAAGACACCTGCTGTCCCTGTTCACTATCAGTAAGTAGGTACCTGGGTGTTAGTCACCTTATACCTGCTGTCAATGTTCACCCAGCATAGTACTCACTTCCATCCTGTTCCTCATCCTCATGTCTGACACAGACAGGGATGTAAGCCACAGCACCGTGTCTTCCTTTGCGGATGACACCCGAGTTTGCATGACAGTGTCATCCATCAAAGACACTGCAAGTCTCCAAGAGGACATCAACCAAATCTTTAAATGGGCTGCAGAAAACAATATGAAGTTCAACAAAGAGAAATTTCAATTACTCTCATATGGAAAACTCAAGGAAATTAAAACTGTATCAGAGTATAAAACAAATTCCACCCACACAATAGAGCGAAAAATTAATGTGAAGGATTCGGGAGTGATAATGTCAGAGGACCTCACTTTCAAAGATGACAACAATGTATCTACCACATCTGCCAGGAAAATGATAGGATGGGTAATGAGAACCTTCAAAACTAGGGATGCCAAGCCTATGATGATTCTCTTCAAATTGCTTGTTCTCTCTAGGCTGGAACATTGCTGTACACTAACTGCCCCTTTCAAGGCAAGTGAAATTGTAAACCTGGAGAATATAAAGAAAACTTTTCATGGCACATGTAGGTACAATAAAGCACCTAAATTACTAGGAATGGTTGAAGCCCCTTGATTTGTATTCCCTGAAATCCAGGCGAGAAAGATACATGATAATATATACAGTGGACCCCCGCATACCGTACGCATCGCATACCGTTCAATCCGCATACCGCTTGCTTTTATCGCAAAACTTTTGCCTCGCATACCGCCCAAAAACCCGCTCACCGCTCTTCGTCCGAGATGCATCCAATGTGCGCCCTTAGCCAGCCTCACATGTGCCGCCAGTGGCATTGTTTACCAGCCAGCCTCCGCGGTAACATCCAAGCATACAATGGGAACATTTCGTATTATTACAGTGTTTTTGGTGATTTTTTCTGGAAAATAAGTGACCATGGGCCCCAAGAAAGCTTCTAGTGCCAACCCTACAGCAATAAGGGTGAGAATTACTATAGAGATGAAGAAAAAGATCATTGATAAGTATGAAAGTGGAGTGCGTGTCTCCGAGCTAGCCAGGTTGTATAATAAACCCCAATCAACCATCGCTACTATTGGTGGTACAGCTGCTGCTGCTGTTGTACCACCGTCAGCTGCTGCTGCTACTGTAGTACTGTCTGCTGCTGCTGTAGCATCGTCTGCTGCTGCTGTAGCATCGTCTGCTGCTGCTGTAGCACTGTCAGCTGCTGCTGCTGTTGTACCACCGTCAGCTGCTGCTGCTGCTGTTGTAGTACCGTCTGCTGCTGCTGTAGTACCGTCTGCTGCTGCTGTAGCATCGTCTGCTGCTGCTGTATCACTGTCAGCTGCTGCTGCTGCTGCTGTAGCACCATTGTTGGTGTGGCTTATTGAGAATACCAAGAAACAATTAACCCCAGAGGATTTGCCACCCAGGATAACCCAAAAAAGCCAGTGTCATCGAAGACTGTCTAACTTATTTCCATTGGGGTCCTTAATCTTGTCTCCCAGGATGCAACCCACACCAGTCAACTAACACCCAGGTGAACAGGGAAAAATGCCTGGAACTAGTGCTCATATTGGTGAATTTAAAGCCAGCAAAGGTTGGTTTGAGAGATTTAAGAATCGTAGTGGCATACACAGTGTGATAAGGCCTGTTCTGGAAGAAAATGCCAAACAGGACCTACAGTACTCAGGAGGAAAAGGCACTCCCAGGACACAGTGTCTCATCAGTCATTGCTGCATCTTCAATAAAGGTAAGTGTCATTTATTCTTCATTTAGTAGAGTAGTACATGCACAATATATACTGTGCATGTACTACTCTACTATTGTGCATGTATCCTTCTTTTTGTGTGTAGGAAAATGTATATTTCATGTGGTAAAATTTTTTTTTTCATACTTTTGGGTGTCTTGCACGGATTAATTTGATTTCCATTATTTCTTATGGGGAAAATTCATTCGCATACCGATCATTTCGCATAACAATCAGCCCTCTTGCACGGATTAAAGTCGCTATGCGGGGGTCCACTGTACTTGGAAAATCCTAGAGGGACTGGTTCCAAATTTGCATACAAAAATCACTACCTATGAAAGCAAAGGATTAGGCATGAGATGCAACATTCCCCCCCCCCCTCCCAATGAAATGCAGGGGTGCCATGCGTACGCAAAGAGACAACATGATAAGTGTCAGGGGCCCACGACTGTTCGACTGCCTCCCACCATACATAAAGGGGATTACCAATAGACCTCTGGTTGTGTTCAAGAAGGCGCTGGACAGACACCTAAAGTTAGTACCTGACCAGCCGGGCTGTAGTTCGCGTGCGGCCAGCAGTAACAGTCTGGTTGATCAGGTCCTGATCCACCAGAAGGCTTGGTCACAGACCAGGCCGCAGGGGCATTGACCCCCAAAACCCTCTCCAGGTATACTCCAGGTATCCAGTAAGTAGGTACCTGGGTGTTAGTCACCTTACACCTGCTATCCCTGTTCTCCTAACAGTACGTAGGTACCTGGGTGTTGGTCGACTGGTGCAGGTCACATCCTAGGAATAAAACTAACCTAATTTGCCAAAAATGCTCTGCAAGATGGGTCCTACACAGATGACAGCAAGGAAATGAGTGAGCTACTCAAGTCCCAATATGACTCAGTTTTTAGCAAGCCGCTAACCAGACTGAGAGTCGAAGATCAAAATGAATTTTTTATGAGAGAGCCACAATATTTGATTAACACAAGCCTATCCGATGTTATCCTGACTCCAAATGACTTCGAACAGGCGATAAATGACATGCCCATGCACTCTGCCCCAGGGCCAGACTCATGGAACTCTGTGTTCATCAAGAACTGCAAGAAGCCCCTATCACGAGCCTTTTCCATCCAATGGAGAGGGAGCATGGACACGGGGGTCGTCCCACAGTTACTAAAAACAACAGACATAGCCCCACTCCACAAAGGGGGAAGTAAAGCAATAGCAAAGAACTACAGACCAATAGCACTAACATCCCATATCATAAAAATCTTTGAAAGGATCCTAAGAAGCAAGATCACCACCCATCTAGAAACCCATCAGTTACACAACCCAGGGCAACATGGGTTTAGAACAGGTCGCTCCTGTCTGTCTCAACTATTGGATCACTACGACAAGGTCCTAAATGCACTAGAAGACAAAAAGAATGCAGATGTAATATATACAGACTTTGCAAAAGCCTTCGACAAGTGTGACCATGGCTTAATAGCGCACAAAATGCGTGCTAAAGGAATAACAGGAAAAGTCGGTCGATGGATCTATAATTTCCTCACTAACAGAACACAGAGAGTAGTCGTCAAAAGAGAAAAGGCCAAGGCAGCTACGGTGAAAAGCTCTGTTCCACAAGGCACAGTACTCGCTCCCATCTTGTTCCTCATCCTCATATCCGACATAGACAAGGATGTCAGCCACAGCACCGTGTCTTCCTTTGCAGATGACACCCGAATCTGCATGACAGTGTCTTCCATTGCAGACACTGCAAGGCTCCAGGCGGACATCAACCAAATCTTTCAGTGGGCTGCAGAAAACAATATGAAGTTCAACGATGAGAAATTTCAATTACTCAGATATGGTAAACATGAGGAAATTAAATCTTCATCAGAGTACAAAACAAATTCTGGCCACAAAATAGAGCAAAACACCAACGTCAAAGACCTGGGAGTGATCATGTCGGAGGATCTCACCTTCAAGGACCATAACATTGTATCAATCGCATCTGCTAGAAAAATGACAGGATGGATAATGAGAACCTTCAAAACTAGGGAGGCCAAGCCCATGATGACACTCTTCAGGTCACTTGTTCTATCTAGGCTGGAGTATTGCTGCACACTAACAGCACCTTTCAAGGCAGGTGAAATTGCCGACCTAGAGAATGTACAGAGAACTTTCCCGGCGCGCATAACGGAGATAAAACACCTCAATTACTGGGAGCGCTTGAGGTTCCTAAACCTGTATTCCCTGGAATGCAGGAGGGAGAGATACATGATTATATACACCTGGAAAATCCTAGAGGGACTAGTACCGAACTTGCACACGAAAATCACTCACTACGAAAGCAAAAGACTTGGCAGACGATGCACCATCCCCCCAATGAAAAGCAGGGGTGTCACTAGCACGTTAAGAGACCATACAATAAGTGTCAGGGGCCCGAGACTTTTCAACTGCCTCCCAGCACACATAAGGGGGATTACCAACAGACCCCTGGCAGTCTTCAAGCTGGCACTGGACAAGCACCTAAAGTCAGTTCCTGATCAGCCGGGCTGTGGCTCGTACGTTGGTTTGCGTGCAGCCAGCAGCAACAGCCTGGTTGATCAGGCTCTGATCCACCAGGAGGCCTGGTCACAGACCGGGCTGCGGGGGCGTTGACCCCCGGAACTCTCTCCAGGTAAACTCCAGGTAATAACAAGGGGCGTTCTATATAGTATGTCAAAGATGTGAGCTATGGTCTGTATATGTTGTACATATATTTGTAGAAATAAAGATCATTATTATTACTGTGTGTGTAAAATAAGGGGACACGGTAGTGTCCCTTGCCAAGATTTCCTGTTGTGCTGAGTTTCAAAACAATGTCACCTGGTAATGGCTAAAAAATAAGGAGAATGCAACTGACCGATTCGATGGCTCTGTCAATTCTGAAGATTTCTTCCTGAAGGAGGTGTAGCGTGCCTGTCTTGCCTCTGTGTCTGGCGAAGGCTGCAGCACAGGCGCTGTGAATGCTGTTGACCCAGTTCTCCAGCTCAACCTGACATGGCGCCTGTAAATAATAGGTGAGTATATGGAGGTTTGTACAAACAGATGAATACAAGTATGTGAGTACAAACAGTTGAATACAAGTAGTTGATGCTAAGAGGTGAGTACACACACACAAAAATGTACGTATGATTTACTCACAATTCAGAAACAAGAATACATTCGTTTCCCCTTGTTGCCCTTGTCCCTCCTACTACTGCATCCCCTTTCCTTCCCCTCCTTCCTTCCCCTCTTCCTACTCTACCCTACCTTCTTTCCCCTCTTCCTATACTGCCCCACCTTCCTTCCCCTCTTCCTACTCTACCCCACCTTCCTTCCCCTCTTCCTATCCTACTCCACCTTCCTTCCCTTCTTCCTATACTGCCCCACCTTCCTTCCCCTCTTCCTACTCTACCCGAGCTTCCTTCCCATCTTCCTATCCTACCACACCTTCCTTCCCCTCCCCTTACTCCAATTTCCTTCCCCTCTTCCTACCCTACCCCACCTTCCTTCCCTTCCCCTTACATAAGAACATAAGAAAGAAGGAACACTGCAACAGGCCTACTAACCCATGCAGAGCAGGTGCATGTCCCCCTCCCCCGGATTAGCCCAATGACCCACCCAGTCTGGTCACCTCCACTCAAGGAGCACGGCACCAGACCCAGCAGCACAAGCTAGTCAGGTCTAACTCACACCCACCCACACCCCCTCATGTATTTATCTAATCTTCCTTCCCCTCTTCCTACCCTATCCCACCTACCTTCCTCTCTTCCTACCTTACCCCACCTATCTTTCCCTTTTCCTACCCTACTCCACCTACCTTCCCCTCTTCCTACCCTACCCCACCTACCTTCCCCTCTTCCTACCCTACCCCACCGACCATCCCCTCTTCCTACCCTACCCCACCCCACCTTCCTTCCCCTCTTCCTACCCTACCCCACCTACCTTCCCCTCTTCCTACCCTACCCCACCCCACCTTCCTTCCCCTCTTCCTACCCTCCCCCACCTACCTTCCCCTCTTCCTACCCTACCCCACCAACCTTCCCCTCTTCCTACCCTACCCCACCAACCTTACCCTCTTCCTACCCTACCCCACCAACCTTCCCCTCTTCCTACCCTACCCCACCTACCTTCCCCTCTTCCTACCCTACCCCACCTACCTTTCCCTCTTCCTACCCTACCCCACGTTCCTTCCCCTCTTCCTACCCTACCCCACCTACCTTTCCCTCTTCCTACCCTACCCCACGTTCCTTCCCCTCTTCCTACCCTACCCCACGTTCCTTCCCCTCTTCCTACCCTACCCCACCTTCCTTCCTCTCTTCCTACCCTACCCCACCTACCTTCCCCTCTTCCTACCCTCCCCACCTACCTTCCCCTCTTCCTACCCTACCCCACCTACCTTCCCCTCTTCCTACCCTCCCCCACCTACCTTCCCCTCTTCCTACCCTCCCCCACCTACCTTCCCCTCTTCCTACCCTCCCCCACCTACCTTCCCCTCTTCCTACCCTCCCCACCAACCTTCCCCTCTTCCTACCCTACCCCACCAACCTTCCCCTCTTCCTACCCTACCCCACCTACCTTCCCCTCTTCCTACCCTCCCCCACCTACCTTCCCCTCTTCCTACCCTCCCCCACCTACCTTCCCCTCTTCCTACCCTCCCCCACCTACCTTCCCCTCTTCCTACCCTCCCCCACCTACCTTCCCCTCTTCCTACCCTCCCCCACCTACCTTCCCCTCTTCCTACCCTCCCCCACCTACCTTCCCCTCTTCCTACCCTCCCCACCTACCTTCCCCTCTTCCTACCCTACCCCACCAACCATCCCCTCTTCCTACCCTACCCCACCTACCTTCCCCTCTTCCCTACCCTCCCCCACCTACCTACCCCTCTTCCTACCCTCCCCACCTACCTTCCCCTCTTCCTACCCTACCCCACCAACCTTCCCCTCTTCCTACCCTACCCCACCTACCTTCCCCTCTTCCTAACCGACCCCACCTTCCTTCCCCTCTTCCTACCCCTCCCCCCACCTTCCTTCCCCTCTTCCTACCCTACCCCACCAACCTTCCCCTCTTCCTACCCTCCCCCACCTACCTTCCCCTCTTCCTACCCTCCCCCACCTTCCTTCCCCTCTTCCTACCCTACCCCACCAACCTTCCCCTCTTCCTACCCTCCCCCACCTACCTTCCCCTCTTCCTACCCTCCCCCCACCTTCCTTCCCCTCTTCCTACCCTCCCCCACCTACCCTTCCTCCTTCCCCTCCTTCCCCACCCTACCTTCCCCTCACCTACCCTTCCCACCTACCCTTCCCCACCTCCTCCCCACCCACCATCCTCCCCTTCCCACCCTCCCACCTATTCCTCCCCTTCCTCCATACCCCTCCCCACCTACCTTCCCTCCCCTTCCTACCCTCCCCACCCACCTTCCCCTTCCTACCCTCCCCACCCACCTTCCCCTCACCTCCCCCACCCCTCCCACCTCCCTCTTCCTACCCTCCCCACCTACCTTCCCTCTTCCAACCCTCCCCACCCCACCTACCTTCCCCTTCCTTAACCCTCCCCACCCCACCTTCCCTTCTTCCTCCCTCCCCACCTCCCACCTTCCCCTTCTTCCTACCCTCCCCCACCTACCTTCCCCTCTTCCACCCTCCCCCACCCCACCCCACCTTCCCTTCCTCCTCTCCCCCCACCTCCCTCCCACCCTCCCCACCTTACCCCTCCCTTCCTACCCTCCCCACCCCACCTTCCCCTCTTCCTCTACCCACCTTCCCACCCCACCTACCTCCCCTTCCCACCCTCCCCTCCCCACCTACCTTCCCTCCTTCCCACCCTACCCCACCTACCTTCCCCTTCCTACCCTACCCCACCCTACCCCTCCCCTTCCCACCCTCCCCTACCTTCCCCTTCCTTCCCACCCTCCCCACCTACCTTCCCTCTTCCCCTACCCCAATCCCCCACCTTCCCCTTCCCCTTCCTCCCACCCCTCCCCACCCCATCCTACCCCTCCCCTCTTCCCCTTCCACCCTCCCCACCCACCTTCCCTCTTCCCACCCTACCCCACCTTACCTCCCTTCCCTTACCCTCCCACCCCTCCCACCTTACCCCCTTCCCCTTCCTCCTCCCAATCCCTCCCACCCCACCCCTCCCCACCTTCGCCTCTTGCTACCCTTGCCCTCATACCTTCCCCTCTTCCTACCCTACCCCACCTACCTTCCCCTCTTCCTACCCTACCCCACCTACCTTCCCCTCTTCCTACCCTACCCCACCTACCTTCCCCTCTTCCTACCCTCCCCCACCTACCTTCCCCTCTTCCTACCCTACCCCACCTACCTTCCCCTCTTCCTACCCTCCCCCACCTACCTTCCCCTCTTCCTACCCTCCCCCACCTACCTTCCCCTCCCTCCCACCCACCCTCCCTTCCCCACCCCTCCCTCTTCCCTTCCCACCCTCCCCTCCCCCACCCACCTTCCCTTCCCCTTCCCCACCCCACCCCCCTACCTTCTCTCTTCCTACCCTCCCCACCCACCTTCCCCCTTCCACCCTACCTTCCCTCTTCCTACCCTACCCCACCTACCTTCCCCTCTTCCTACCCTCCCCCTCCCCACCTACCTTCCCCTCTTCCTACCCTCCCCCACCTACCTACCCTCCCCCACCTACCTTCCCCCTCTTCCTACCCTACCCCACCTACCTTCATCCTCTTCCTACCCCTCCCCCCACCTACCTTCCCCTCTTCCCTACCCTCCCCCACCTACCTTCCCCTCTTCCTACCCTCCCCACCGACCTTCCCCTCTTCCTACCCAACCCCACCTACCTTCCCCTCTTCCTAACCCTACCCCCACCTACCTTCCCCTCTTCCTACCCTACCCCACCTACCTTCCCCTCTTCCAACCCTACCCCCACCTACCTTCCCCTCTTCCTACCCTACCCCACCTACCTTCCCCTCTTCCTACCCTCCCCCACCTACCTTCCCCTCTTCCTACCCTACCCCCACCTACCTTCCCCTCTTCCTACCCTACCCCCACCTACCTTCCCCTCTTCCTACCCTACCCCCACCTACCTTCCCCTCTTCCTACCCTACCCCCACCTACCTTCATCTCTTCCTACCCTCCCCCACCTACCTTCCCCTCTTCCTACCCTCCCCCACCTACCTTCCCCTCTTCCTACCCTACCCCACCTACCTTCCCCTCTTCCTACCCTACCCCACCTACCTTCCCCTCTTCCTACCCTACCCCACCTACCTTCCCCTCTTCCAACCCTACCCCACCTACCTTCCCCTCTTCCTACCCTCCCCCACCTACCTTCCCCTCTTCCTACCCACCCCCACCAACCATCCCCTCTTCCTACCCTACCCCCACCTACCTTCCCCTCTTCCTACCCTCCCCCACCTACCTTCCCCTCTTCCTACCCTACCCCACCTACCTTCCCCTCTTCCTACCCTACCCCACCTACCTTCCCCTCTTCCTACCCTACCCCACCTACCTTCCCCTCTTCCTACCCTCCCCCACCTACCTTCCCCTCTTCCTACCCTCCCCCACCTACCTTCCCCTCTTCCTACCCTACCCCACCTACCTTCCCCTCTTCCTACCCTACCCCACCTACCTTCCCCTCTTCCTACCCTACCCCACCTACCTTCCCCTCTTCCTACCCTCCCCCACCTACCTTCCCCTCTTCCTACCCTACCCCACCTACCTTCCCCTCTTCCTACCCTCCCCACCTACCTTCCCCTCTTCCTACCCTCCCCCACCTACCTTCCCCTCTTCCTACCCTACCCCACCTACCTTCCCCTCTTCCTACCCTACCCCACCTACCTTCCCCTCTTCCTACCCTACCCCACCTACCTTCCCCTCTTCCTACCCTACCCCACCTACCTTCCCCTCTTCCTACCCTACCCCACCTACCTTCCCCTCTTCCTACCCTCCCCCCACCTACCTTCCCCTCTTCCTACCCTACCCCCACCTACCTTCCCCTCTTCCTACCCTCCCCCACCTACCTTCCCCTCTTCCTACCCTACCCCACCTACCTTCCCCTCTTCCTACCCTCCCCCACCTACCTTCCCCTCTTCCGACCCTACCCCACCTACCTTCCCCTCTTCCTACCCTCCCCCACCTACTTCCCCTCTTCCTACCCTTCCCCACCTACCTTCCCCTCTTCCTACCCTACCCCACCCACCGTCCCCTCTTCCTACCCTACCCCCACCTACCTTCCCCTCTTCCTACCCTACCCCCACCTACCTTCCCCTCTTCCTACCCTCCCCCACCTACCTTCCCCTCTTCCTACCCTACCCCACCTACCTTCCCCTCGTCCTACCCTCCCCCACCTACCTTCCCCTCTTCCTACCCTCCCCCACCTACCTTCCCCTCTTCCTACCCTACCCCCACCTACCTTCCCCTCTTCCTACCCTCCCCCACCTACCTTCCCCTCTTCCTACCCTCCCCCACCTACCTTCCCCTCTTCCTACCCTCCCCCCACCCACCTTCCCCTCTTCCTACCCTCCCCCACCTACCTTCCCCTCTTCCTACCCTCCCCCACCTACCTTCCCCTCTTCCTACCCTCCCCCACCTACCTTCCCCTCTTCCTACCCTCCCCCACCTACCTTCCCCTCTTCCTACCCTCCCCCACCTACCTTCCCCTCTTCCTACCCTCCCCCACCTACCTTCCCCTCTTCCTACCCTACCTACCTTCACCCTACCCCACCTACCTTCCCCTCTTCCAACCCTCCCCCACCTACCTTCCCCTCTTCCTACCCTCCCCCACCTACCTTCCCCTCTTCCTACCCTCCCCCACCTACCTTCCCCTCTTCCTACCCTCCCCACCTACCTTCCCCTCTTCCTACCCTACCCCACCTACCTTCCCCTCTTCCAACCCTCCCCCACCTACCATCCCCTCTTCCTACCCTCCCCCACCTACCTTCCCCTCTTCCTACCCTCCCCACCTACCTTCCCCACTTCCTACCCAACCCCACCTACCATCCCCCTCTTCCTACCCTCCCCCCACCTACCTTCCCCTCTTCCTACCCTCCCCCACCTACCTTCCCCTCTTCCTACCCTCCCCCACCTACCTTCCCCTCTTCCTACCCTCCCCCACCTACCTTCCCCTCTTCCTACCCTCCCCCACCTACCTTCCCCTCTTCCTACCCTCCCCACCTACCTTCCCCTCTTCCTACCCTACCCCACCCTACCTTTCCCCTCTTCCTACCCTCCCCCACCTACCTTCCCCTCTTCCTACCCTACCCCACCTACCTTCCCCCTCTTCCTACCCTACCCCACCTACCTTCCCCTCTTCCTACCCTCCCCCACCTACCTTCCCCTCTTCCTACCCTACCCCCACCTACCTTCCCCTCTTCCTACCCTACCCCCACCTACCTTCCCCTCTTCCTACCCTCCCCCACCTACCTTCCCCTCTTCCTACCCTACCCCACCTACCTTCCCCTCTTCCTACCCGACCCCACCGACCTTCCCCTCTTCCTACCCCTCCCCCCACCTACCTTCCCCTCTTCCTACCCTACCTACCTTCACCCTACCCCACCTACCTTCCCCTCTTCCTACCCTCCCCCACCTACCTTCCCCTCTTCCTACCCTCCCCCACCTACCTTCCCCTCTTCCTACCCTCCCCCACCTACCTTCCCCTCTTCCTACCCTACCCCACCTACCTTCCCCTCTTCCTACCCTCCCCCACCTACCTTCCCCTCTTCCTACCCTCCCCCACCTACCTTCCCCTCTTCCTACCCTACCCCCACCTACCTTCCCCTCTTCCTACCCTCCCCCACCTACCTTCCCCTCTTCCTACCCTCCCCCACCTACCTTCCCCTCTTCCTACCCTACCCCACCTACCTTCCCCTCTTCCTACCCTCCCCCACCTACCTTCCCCTCTTCCTACCCTCCCCCACCTACCTTCCCCTCTTCCTACCCTACCCCACCTACCTTCCCCTCTTCCTACCCTCCCCCACCTACCTTCCCCTCTTCCTACCCTCCCCCACCTACCTTCCCCTCTTCCTACCCTCCCCCACCTACCTTCCCCTCTTCCTACCCTACCCCACCTACCTTCCCCTCTTCCTACCCTCCCCCACCTACCTTCCCCTCTTCCTACCCTCCCCCACCTACCTTCCCCTCTTCCTACCCTACCCCACCTACCTTCCCCTCTTCCTACCCTCCCCCACCTACCTTCCCCTCTTCCTACCCTCCCCCACCTACCTTCCGTCCCTCACAAAACAAACACACCAGGCTGAGCTCACAGTGAAAGTCGTAATGAAAAAATGAAAGACAAAAATTCACCCAGTATGTGTATGTCAGTGTATACACACTGTGAGGTGTATGTCAGTGTATACACACTGTGAGGTGTATGTCAGTGTATACACACTGTGAGGTGTATGTCAGTGTATACACACTGTGAGGTGTATGTCAGTGTATACACACTGTGAGGTGTATGTCAGTGTATACACACTGTGAGGTGTATGTCAGTGTATACACACTGTGAGGTGTATGTTAGTGTATACACACTGTGAGGTGTATGTTAGTGTATACACACTGTGAGGTGTATGTCAGTGTATACACACTGTGAGGTGTATGTCAGTGTATACACACTGTGAGGTGTATGTCAGTGTATACACACTGTGAGGTGTATGTTAGTGTATACACACTGTGAGGTGTATGTCAGTGTATACACACTGTGAGGTGTATGTCAGTGTATACACACTGTGAGGTGTATGTTAGTGTATACACACTGTGAGGTGTATGTCAGTGTATACACACTGTGAGGTGTATGTCAGTGTATACACACTGTGAGGTGTATGTTAGTGTATACACACTGTGAGGTGTATGTTAGTGTATACACACTGTGAGGTGTATGTCAGTGTATACACACTGTGAGGTGTATGTCAGTATACACACTGTGAGGTGTATGTCAGTGTATACACACTGTGAGGTGTATGTCAGTGTATACACAGTGTGAGGTGTATGTTAGTGTATACACACTGTGAGGTGTATGTCAGTGTATACACACTGTGAGGTGTATGTCAGTGTATACACACTGTGAGGTGTATGTCAGTGTATACACACTGTGAGGAGTATGTCAGTGTATACACACTGTGAGGTGTATGTCAGTGTATACACACTGTGAGGTGTATGTCAGTGTATACACACTGTGAGGTGTATGTCAGTGTATACACACTGTGAGGTGTATGTTAGTGTATACACACTGTGAGGTATATGTCAGTGTATACACACTGTGAGGTGTATGTTAGTGTATACACACTGTGAGGTGTATGTCAGTGTATACACACTGTGAGGTGTATGTTAGTGTATACACACTGTGAGGTGTATGTCAGTGTATACACACTGTGAGGTGTATGTCAGTGTATACACACTGTGAGGTGTATGTCAGTGTATACACACTGTGAGGTGTATGTCAGTGTATACACACTGTGAGGTGTATGTTAGTGTATACACACTGTGAGGTGTATGTCAGTGTATACACACTGTGAGGTGTATGTCAGTGTATACACACTGTGAGGTGTATGTCAGTGTATACACACTGTGAGGTGTATGTCAGTGTATACACACTGTGAGGTGTATGTTAGTGTATACACACTGTGAGGTGTATGTCAGTGTATACACACTGTGAGGTGTATGTCAGTGTATACACACTGTGAGGTGTATGTCAGTGTATACACACTGTGAGGAGTATGTCAGTGTATACACACTGTGAGGTGTATGTCAGTGTATACACACTGTGAGGTGTATGTCAGTGTATACACACTGTGAGGTGTATGTCAGTGTATACACACTGTGAGGTGTATGTTAGTGTATACACACTGTGAGGTGTATGTCAGTGTATACACACTGTGAGGTGTATGTTAGTGTATACACACTGTGAGGTGTATGTCAGTGTATACACACTGTGAGGTGTATGTTAGTGTATACACACTGTGAGGTGTATGTCAGTGTATACACACTGTGAGGTGTATGTCAGTGTATACACACTGTGAGGTGTATGTCAGTGTATACACACTGTGAGGTGTATGTCAGTGTATACACACTGTGAGGTGTATGTTAGTGTATACACACTGTGAGGTGTATGTCAGTGTATACACACTGTGAGGTGTATGTCAGTGTATACACACTGTGAGGTGTATGTCAGTGTATACACACTGTGAGGTGTATGTCAGTGTATACACACTGTGAGGTGTATGTTAGTGTATACACACTGTGAGGTGTATGTCAGTGTATACACACTGTGAGGTGTATGTCAGTGTATACACACTGTGAGGTGTATGTCAGTGTATACACACTGTGAGGAGTATGTCAGTGTATACACACTGTGAGGTGTATGTCAGTGTATACACACTGTGAGGTGTATGTCAGTGTATACACACTGTGAGGTGTATGTCAGTGTATACACACTGTGAGGTGTATGTTAGTGTATACACACTGTGAGGTATATGTCAGTGTATACACACTGTGAGGTGTATGTTAGTGTATACACACTGTGAGGTGTATGTCAGTGTATACACACTGTGAGGTGTATGTTAGTGTATACACACTGTGAGGTGTATGTCAGTGTATACACACTGTGAGGTGTATGTCAGTGTATACACACTGTGAGGTGTATGTCAGTGTATACACACTGTGAGGTGTATGTCAGTGTATACACACTGTGAGGTGTATGTTAGTGTATACACACTGTGAGGTGTATGTCAGTGTATACACACTGTGAGGTGTATGTCAGTGTATACACACTGTGAGGTGTATGTTAGTGTATACACACTGTGAGGTGTATGTCAGTGTATACACACTGTGAGGTGTATGTTAGTGTATACACACTGTGAGGTGTATGTCAGTGTATACACACTGTGAGGTGTATGTCAGTGTATACACACTGTGAGGTGTATGTCAGAGTATACACACTGTGAGGTGTATGTTAGTGTATACACACTGTGAGGTGTATGTTAGTGTATACACACTGTGAGGTGTATGTCAGTGTATACACACTGTGAGGTGTATGTCAGTGTATACACACTGTGAGGTGTATGTCAGTGTATACACACTGTGAGGTGTATGTTAGTGTATACACACTGTGAGGTGTATGTTAGTGTATACACACTGTGAGGTGTATGTTAGTGTATACACACTGTGAGGTGTATGTTAGTGTATACACACTGTGAGGTGTATGTCAGTGTATACACACTGTGAGGTGTATGTCAGTGTATACACACTGTGAGGTGTATGTCAGTGTATACACACTGTGAGGTGTATGTTAGTGTATACACACTGTGAGGTGTATGTCAGTGTATACACACTGTGAGGTGTATGTCAGTGTATACACACTGTGAGGTGTATGTTAGTGTATACACACTGTGAGGTGTATGTCAGTGTATACACACTGTGAGGTGTATGTCAGTGTATACACACTGTGAGGTGTATGTTAGTGTATACACACTGTGAGGTGTATGTCAGTGTATACACACTGTGAGGTGTATGTCAGTGTATACACACTGTGAGGTGTATGTCAGTGTATACACACTGTGAGGTGTATGTCAGTGTATACACACTGTGATGTGTATGTCAGTGTATACACACTGTGAGGTGTATGTCAGTGTATACACACTGTGAGGTGTATGTCAGTGTATACACACTGTGAGGTGTATGTCAGTGTATACACACTGTGAGGTGTATGTTAGTGTATACACACTGTGAGGTGTATGTCAGTGTATACACACTGTGAGGTGTATGTTAGTGTATACACACTGTGAGGTGTATGTCAGTGTATACACACTGTGAGGTGTATGTTAGTGTATACACACTGTGAGGTGTATGTTAGTGTATACACACTGTGAGGTGTATGTCAGTGTATACACACTGTGAGGTGTATGTCAGTGTATACACACTGTGAGGTGTATGTTAGTGTATACACACTGTGAGGTGTATGTTAGTGTATACACACTGTGAGGTGTATGTTAGTGTATACACACTGTGAGGTGTATGTTAGTGTATACACACTGTGAGGTGTATGTTAGTGTATACACACTGTGAGGTGTATGTTAGTGTATACACACTGTGAGGTGTATGTTAGTGTATACACACTGTGAGGTGTATGTTAGTGTATACACACTGTGAGGTGTATGTCAGTGTATACACACTGTGAGGCGTATGTCAGTGTATACACACTGTGAGGTGTATGTCAGTGTATACACACTGTGAGGTGTATGTCAGTGTATACACACTGTGAGGTGTATGTCAGTGTATACACACTGTGAGGTGTATGTCAGTGTATACACACTGTGAGGTGTATGTCAGTGTATACACACTGTGAGGTGTATGTCAGTGTATACACACTGTGAGGTGTATGTCAGTGTATACACAATCATAATTCCAAATCAATATATTCATAAGGAAAAGCTAAACCCGTAAGGATAATAATAAAGTGCCAGGGGAATGGTAGTTGGGGGGGGGGGTTGTACTGAGTCATAATGCAAGGAGAGAACAGTGCCAGTCAGTGCCAGTCAGTACCAGTCAGTGACAGTTAGTGCCAGTCAGTGCCAGTCACTGACTGGCATCAAGTGACCTTCACTAGCATCAGGGAGCCAGTTACATCCGGTTTAAATCCTTAAATATTATTATTATTATTATCACACTGGCCGATTCCCACCAAGGCAGGGTGGCCCGAAAAAGAAAAACTTTCACCATCATTCACTCCATCACTGTCTTGCCAGAAGGGTGCTTTACACTACAGTTTTTAAACTGCAACATTAACACCCCTCCTTCAGAGTGCAGGCACTGTACTTCCCATCTCCAGGACTCAAGTCCAGCCTGCCGGTTTCCCTGAACCCCTTCATAAATGTTACTTTGCTCACACTCCAACAGCACGTCAAGTATTAAAAATAATTTGTCTCCATTCACTCCTATCAAACACGCTCACGCATGCCTGCTGGAAGTCCAAGCCCCTCACACACAAAACCTCCTTTACCCCCTCCCTCCAACCTTTCCTAGGCCGACCCCTACCCCGCCTTCCTTCCACTACAGACTGATACACTCTTGAAGTCACTCTGTTTCGCTCCATTCTCTCTACATGTCCGAACCACCTCAACAACCCTTCCTCAGCCCTCTGGACAACAGTTTTGGTAATCCCGCACCTCCTCCTAACTTCCAAACTACGAATTCTCTGCATTATATTCACACCACACATTGCCCTCAGACATGACATCTCCACTGCCTCCAGCCTTCTCCTCGCTGCAACATTCATCACCCATGCTTCACACCCATATAAGAGCATTGGTAAAACTATACTCTCATACATTCCCCTCTTTGCCTCCAAGGACAAAGTTCTTTGTCTCCACAGACTCCTAAGTGCACCACTCACCCTTTTCCCCTCATCAATTCTATGATTCACCTCATCTTTTATAGACCCATCCGCTGACACGTCCACTCCCAAATATCTGAATACATTCACCTCCTCCATACTCTCTCCCTCCAATCTGATATCCAATCTTTCATCACCTAATCTTTTTGTTATCCTCATTACCTTACTCTTTCCTGTATTCACTTTTAATTTTCTTCTTTTGCACACCCTACCAAATTCATCCACCAATCTCTGCAACTTCTCTTCAGAATCTCCCAAGAGCACAGTGTCATCAGCAAAGAGCAACTGTGACAACTCCCACTTTATGTGTGATTCTTTATCTTTTAACTCCACGCCTCTTGCCAAGACCCTCGCATTTACTTCTCTTACAACCCCATCTCTAAATATATTAAACAACCACGGTGACGTCACATATCCTTGTCTAAGGCCTACTTTTACTGGGAAATAATTTCCCTCTTTCCTACATACTCTAACTTGAGCCTCACTATCCTCGTAAAAACTCTTCACTGGTTTCAGTAACCTACCTCCTACACCATACACTTGCAACATCTGCCACATTAAATATTTCATAAATAAAATTGTGGTTAGCAGTCCAGCAGTCCAATATATATATTTACACACACACACACACACACACACACACACACACACACACACACACACACACACACACACATATATATATATATATATATATATATATATATATATATATATATATATATATATATATATATATATATATATATGAGAGCTCCGCTGTCTGTAGCCTCCTCCTCGCTGCAATGTTCAAATCCCACGCCTCCTCACATCCACATAAAGTTTTCCTGGTACTATTATTCTCGGACATCCCCATTTTCGCATCCACTGATAAAATTATTCTTTTTCTTTTCCTCTCCACAGTTACCTGAACACATCATGTTTCTTTAGCCCCGCTCACCTATCCTACAGTTTGACTTGCAGAAGCAGTTGCTGACATGTCACATCACTTCCAAATATCTAGATACATCAACTTCCTCCATATTCCCTCTAATCTGATATTCATTCTATCACTGTCTAGAATTTTTGTTACTCTCATCACACTGCTCTTCTGTACATTCACTTGTAATTTCCTTCTTTTACACTCTCCCAAATTCACTCACCAACCTCCAAAGCTTGTTTTCATAATCTCCCGGAAGAAGTGTCATCAGCAAACAGCAACCGTGATGTCTCCCACTTTGTATCAGATCCAACATCTTTCAAACCCTTTCACAGCAGTGCTTCACTGTCTTTGAGTTAATTACTGACGTCACTGCAGCATCTTACATCTTACGAGGTCATTTTGGCCACATTAAAGATGGTGTTTCTCAGTTCCAACTACTGTGACCCCCCACTGCTGCCTCTTGTTTTTCCTCAGCTATTGTGTGTGTGTGTGTGTGTGTGTGTGTGTGTGTGTTTATATATATATATATATATATATATATATATATATATATATATATATATATATATATATATATATATATAAACAATCGCAGACAGACGATCTTAACTATGCAAAACAAGCCACGGGGGGGGGGGGGAATCTGTAACTCAAGTACTTTCACACTTCTTAGTGCATCATCAGGAGCTATGCAATGTTGCAAGGCAGCAACTAAAGCAAGGGGAGTTTTCTCAGAGTAGCGTAATGCAGGTGACACATCTGCACTACGCTACTCTGAGAAAACTACCCTTGCTTTAGTTGCTGCCTTGCAACATTGCATAGCTCCTGATGATGCACTAAGAAGTGTGAAAGTACTTGAGCTAAAGACTTCCACCCCCCTCGTGGCTTGTCTTGCATGCATGCATATATATATATATATATATATATATATATATATATATATATATATATATATATATATATATATATATATATATATATACTGATTAGGTAACCCTGAAGAAATACCTTTAAATGGCTGGCTGAGTTTTTTTTTTTTTAAAGTTTTTTTCTCATAACTTGAGAACGTCTCACCCGATCGACTTCAAATTTCAATAGCAACCAGAGAAATAATTTATTAAACTATAAGCATGTACGGGAGACCTCTTGTCGAGTTTATATAGATTATTCTTTTATTTATTTTCCTAATGGTAACTTGAGAATGTCTCTTCTGATCGGCTTCAAACCCTCCAACACTGATGTGTCCTACTTAAGAAAAGGTTGGGACATTACTGAAGTCTTCAGGTGCGAAATTTTTTTTAAAATGGTGTATTATTTTCTGTGAGGTAATGCAATTATGCCTCTTTTGAAGGACCATATTCTGTAATGGCTGACACATCTTAAAGACAGAATAATACTCATATACTCTAGACTCTGTGGATGCAAATCTCACAGTATCTTAAGTATGTAAGACACACGAGCATATAAGACCGTGTTTCTAGGCAGAAGCAGGTGTAACGTAATGTTAGTGAACAACTGCTGAAGCTTAGGTTAGGTCAGGTTGGTCAGGACACAATATAAGTGTTTCCTGATGCTGGTCTTAGTTAAATGATGACCCGCAGCAGGAGCTGTTGGTCATCTGACTGAGGCCTTCCACTGGCTTACCCCCTCCACCCGATTTAAAAATTGTTATGATAGGAATCATATATGCTGATAAAACGCAACCCAAAGCCTTGAGTCCAAGCTTGAGCATATAAGGCGCAGGCTGATTTTCCAATACTTTTTGAGGGAAAAAAGCGCGCCTTATATGCCGGAAAATATGGTAATTAATAAATCTGAGATGGTATAGGTAAAAGAATTACAGGGGTGGGACAGGAGGGTGTTGGAGGGAGGATATGTGTAAGACTGGAAGGGGGAATGGAGAAGAGATAAGTGAAGGGGTTGAAGAGTGAGGGAGGGGAGAAGGGGATGGAGAAAGGGGATTGATGGCAGGAGGGGAAGCAGGGGAGGGGAGGAATGTCTTAGCCGGGTGCTACTATGGGTCGATAGAATATTAAAGCAGCCAGATCCTAGATGACTCATACGAAGTGTTGCTGGGGAGATGAGGGGGTGAAACAGGGTGAGAGGTGGGAGAAAGGGGAGAGGAGTGGGAGGTGTGAGGTGGTAGAAGGGAAAGAGATAGGAGGTTTGAGGGGTGAGGTAAGGAGAATGAAGAGGTTAATTGCAGACAGGTTAAAAAGGATGGACAGAGCAAGTGTGAAGAGAAAGGATGGGCAAGCAAAGAGAAATGGGAGAGGTGAGAGAAGAGGGGTGGGGAGGTAAGAGGGGTGAGAGAAGAGGGGAGGGGAGGTAAGAGAGGGGAGGGGAGGTAAGAGGGGAGGGGAGGTAAGAGGGGAGGGGGAATGAGAGGCCAACATTCGGTAACTCAGCTCCACAATGTTTATTTTACATTAATTATATACACATATATACAATTCACGTATACCAAAAAGAAAATTAATTATTCAATCCCACTGCTGCCACCAGTTCATGTGAAGTGTTCAATCCCACTGCTGCCACCAGTTCATGTGAAGTGTTCAATCCCACTGCTGCCACCAGTTCATGTGAAGTGTTCAATCCCACTGCTGCCACCAGTTCATGTGAAGTGTTCAATCCCACTGCTGCCACCAGTTCATGTGAAGTGTTCAATCCCACCGCTGCCACCAGTTCATGTGAAGTGTTCAATCCCACCGCTGCCACCAGTTCATGTGAAGTGTTCAATCCCACTGCTGCCACCAGTTCATGTGAAGTGTTCAATCCCACTGCTGTCACCAGTTCATGTGAAGTGTTCAATCCCACTGCTGCCACCAGTTCATGTGAAGTGTTCAATCCCACTGCTGCCACCAGTTCATGTGAAGTGTTCAATCCCACCACTGCTGCCACCAGTTCATGTGAAGTGTTCAATCCCACTGCTGCCACCAGTTCATGTGAAGTGTTCAATCCCACTGCTGCCACCAGTTCATGTGAAGTGTTCAATCCCACTGCTGCCACCAGTTCATGTGAAGTGTTCAATCCCACTGCTGCCACCAGTTCATGTGAAGTGTTCAATCCCACTGCTGCCACCAGTTCATGTGAAGTGTTCAATCCCACTGCTGCCACCAGTTCATGTGAAGTGTTCAATCCCACCACTGCCACCAGTTCATGTGAAGTGTTCAATCCCACTGCTGCCACCAGTTCATACCAAGTACTTCAGCACTTATCCTCAAATCTAACTCTCAGATCTGGGTGGCCAATTATCCTCAAATCTGACTGCCAAATCTAGGTGTCCTGCTATCTTTATGCTATCATAATTTCTCCACACATATACAGAGACAACATTATGTGGTGATATTTTTCCTTTTTTTTTTTTTTTGAGAGCCATACAGATTTCTCCTGGTGTGGGTCACATGACCCGCTCGGTGGAGTTTTTGGTCACTAACTGAGGTCTCAATGGTTGGATTTCCCCACCTAAAAAGAAGTCACCACACAGGGACGTGATGGGTATTGGGTTAACCAGAAGTGGGACGTCAGAAAAAATGAGGATCAGAAAAGAGGAGATGAAGGAAGGGGAAGAAACATGCCCAGAGTAGCCACAGTTATGACGGAGTTCAGCCAAACAACGTCAACTACGACAAAAAAAGAATCTCTACAAAGGCTTCTCAAAAGGAGTACGTATTATGTTAGAAGCTACATGTGGTGTTAGAAACTACATGTGGTGTTAGAAACTACATGTGGTGTTAGAAACTACATGTGGTGTTAGAAACTACATGTGGTGTTAGAAACTACATGTGGTGTTAGAAGCTACATGTGGTGTTAGAAACTACATGTGGTGTTAGAAACTACATGTGGTGTTAGAAACTACATGTGGTGTTAGAAACTACATGTGGTGTTAGAAACTACATGTGGTGTTAGAAACTACATGTGGTGTTAGAAGCTACATGTGGTGTTAGAAACTACATGTGGTGTTAGAAACTACATGTGGTGTTAGAAACTACATGTGGTGTTAGAAACTACATGTGGTGTTAGAAACTACATGTGGTGTTAGAAACTACATGTGGTGTTAGAAGCTACATGTGGTGTTAGAAACTACATGTGGTGTTAGAAACTACATGTGGTGTTAGAAACTACATGTGGTGTTAGAAACTACATGTGGTGTTAGAAACTACATGTGGTGTTAGAAACTACATGTGGTGTTAGAAACTACATGTGGTGTTAGTAACTACATGTGGTGTTAGAAACTACATGTGGTGTTAGTAATTACATGTGGTGTTAGAAACTACATGTGGTGTTAGAAACTACATGTGGTGTTAGAAACTACATGTGGTGTTAGAAACTACATGTGGTGTAAGAAACTACATGTGGTGTTAGAAACTACATGTGGTGTTAGAAACTACATGTGGTGTTAGAAACTACATGTGGTGTTAGAAACTACATGTGGTGTTAGAAACTACATGTGGTGTTAGAAACTACATGTGGTGTTAGAAACTACATGTGGTGTTAGAAACGGCATATGGTAGACGTTACTTATGGTGTTAGAAAGCACACACAGTGGCAGTTCCACACAAGGTCTGAAGGCACAACATTAAAGAGCGTGTTGGTACATTCAAGAAATAAGGAGATAGACAACATATGAAAATATTCTTGAAGTAAATATCAATTTCTTCTTTAAATCAATAATATTTCTGGAGTAAATATTTCTCCTTCTTCCATGGGATAATATTCGTACAGTAGCTGTTGTTCCCTCCTTCTATGTGATTATATTCCACAAATATTATTCTACTCTGTACTGATATTCTTACAATAACCCTCACACCCTCTTCTGTGTCTAGGATACCTGTCAGACACTGCAACATCATGGAATCTTGGTACAGAGGGCATTTACACAACCTTCTTGCTTGCTACTGGCCCAGTCCTTGGGTATAACTTACTTCCACTGGGGATTCCCGCCTACCAGTGACTATGCCTTCGTCTGCTGCACGTCCTACACCTGTCGCCAGTATATAATCGCCAAGCACCATGACTGTGCTTCAGTTCCTTCAAGACTACGGTGCTCTTCACCAATTCCAAGGCTGAAGGACTGATTACCTCATCTTTTGTATACATTTCTTCACATTATGTCCTTGTATTGATAAAGTCACTGGATGGCGAAACGTCTACAAGTAAAGACATGCAAATGTCGCACATGTGTTTAATTCTTCATGTTGGGAGTATACCACTTTTATAGCAAGTGGCACCGTGGCTCCATGCATGAGTGTCTGCCAGACGCCCAGCTTAGGGTGTTGAGAGGCCTTAGTTTCAACCCCAGCAGCACTCTGGTGTACAAGTGCACTCTTGGCTCATCCCTCAACCATCCTCACATGCTATACGAGTTTTTTACATATGGTTTGCTGCAAATTTCTCGACTTATGTGTTTGGTGTATCTTCTATATGCAATAATAACATACCTTACTCAACTGGAAAAATGTCTATGAAGACATTTTCACAAAATTCATAAAACAAGAGAATGTCATTCATCTTGGGGAAGCTGTGTGTTGTCACACCTTCAAGTCCGGCCTCAGAATGTCTTGCTACGGCAAAACAACTCTCAAAATAGGTCACAGGTACGTCACAGTCATGTTTCAAGCCAACGAACTTAGAGTCAATAATGTCCATGAAGATGTAATTACCGTCACTCACCTGGAAGAGGTAAGCGTCGCCGAAGGCTGTAGATAAGCAGAAGATGTAGTCCCTCTTAGGATGCTCAGGGATGGGTTGCATGATAGCACCGTCCACGATAATGAGATGCTTGGGCGCCGCCTCCACCGAGCGTCCCTCCCGGGAGTCACACGGGTAGAAGAGTAGCGTAGTGCCCTTCAGACATACCCAGTACCCCTTCCAGCCTCGCTTCCTGGCCAGCTCGATCTGGTGCTTCTTCCTCAGCAGCCACTTCTTAACACTCAGAAACCTGAAGAGGGGGAGAAGATTCGCGTGAAAATACCTCGTTTATACTGCCTGAATTCATTACCTGTCCACCTACACTGCAGAGAAAATACTGCACCAAGGTAAGGTTGGATATATTGCTGTTAAATAAGAAAAGTTTGCAAGATATAAGTTCCATCTCCCAGGTTAAACATTACAAACACCAGAGATGACCAGCAGGTGACAGTAAGAACCACTGCATATGTAGCATTACTGACGGTAGTCATGGTAACGTAATTCCTCACAATGAACTCCAAAAATACTGTACTGCACTCTACTGCACTAAACCGTACACGGTACTGCACTAAACTATACACTACTGTACTCAGTTTCACAATACTTAACTTCACAGTACTGTACTAAACTTCACAGTACTGTACCTAACTTCGAAGTACTGTACTAAACTTCACAGTACTGTACCTAACTTCACAGTACTGTACTTAACTTCACAGTACTGTGCTTAACTTCAAAGTACTGTACTTAACTTCACAGTACTGTACTAAACTTCACAGTACTGTGCTTAACTTCACAGTACTGTACTCAACTTCACAATACTGTACTAAACTTCACAGTACTGTACTAAACTTGACAGTACTGTACTTAACTTCACAGTACTGTACTCAACTTCACAGTACTGCACTAAACTTCACAGTACTGTACTTAACTTCACAGTACTGTACTCAACTTCACAGTACTGTACTTAACTTCACAGTACTGTACTTAACTTCACAGTACTGCACTAAACTTCACAGTACTGTACTAAACTTCACAGTACTGTACTCAACTTCACAGTACTGTACTTAACTTCACAGTACTGTACTTAACTTCACAGTACTGTACTAAACTTCACAGTACTGTACTTAACTTCACAGTACTGTACTAAACTTCACAGTACTGTACTAAACTTCACAGTACTGTACTTAACTTCACAGTACTGTACTAAACTTCACAGTACTGTACTAAGCTTCACAGTACTGTACCTAACTTCACAGTACTGTACTCAACTTCAGTACTGTACTAAACTTCACAGTACTGTACTCAACTTCACAGTACTGTACTCAACTTCAGTACTGTACTAAACTTCACAGTACTGTACTCAACTTCACAGTACTGTACTTAACTTCACGGTACTGTACTTAACTTCACAGTACTGTACTCAACTTCACAGTACTGTACTCAACTTCACAGTACTGTACTTAACTTCACAGTACTGTACTCAACTTCACAGTACTGTACTTAACTTCACAGTACTGTACTCAACTTCACAGTACTGTACTTAACTTCACAGTACTGTACTTAACTTCACAGTACTGTACTCAACTTCACAGTACTGTACTCAACTTCACAGTACTGTACTTAACTTCACAGTACTGTACTTAACTTCACAGTACTGTACTTAACTTCACAGTACTGTACTTAACTTCACAGTATTGTACTCAACTTCACAGTACTGTACTCAACTTCGCAGTACTGTACTCAACTTCACAGTACTGTACTTAACTTCACAGTACTGTACTTAACTTCACAGTACTGTACTTAACTTCACAGTACTGTACTCAACTTCACAGTACTGTACTAAACTTCACAGTACTGTACTCAACTTCACAGTACTGTACTCAATTTCAGAGTACTGTACTTAACTTCACAGTACTGTACTTAACTTCACAGTACTGTACTTAACTTCACAGTACTGTATTTAACTTCACAGTACTGTACTCAACTTCACAGTACTGTACTCAACTTCACAGTTCGGTACTTAACTTCACAGTACTGTACTTAACTTCACAGTACTGTACTTAACTTCACAGTACTGTACTTAACTTCACAGTACTGTACTCAACTTCACAGTACTATCAAAGTACCTCCCCACTAAAAGCTATGTATCAAGGCCTTCAATCAACTGTATAAGTTATTCTGTTTTTATTTAATTAACTCGTAAGCATCAAGAGCACCTCAAACAGCATTTCCCAGTAATTAACGATTCATTTCCCCAGCGTTGAACATCCAGCTCAACATTTTGAAGAATATGTTCTATAGTCTAGAATTAGCATCCATCTGTCACGTGGCCCGTGGCCTGGTAGCAAAAGCTCTCGCTTCACACGGTGAGGATCCGGGTTCAATTCCCGGCGAAGGAGTGGAAACATTGAACGTGTTTCCTTACACCGGTTGTCTATGTTCACCATCAGTAAAATGGGTACCTGGGTGTTAGTGGACTGGTGTGGGTTGCATCCTGAGACAAAACTGACCTAATTTGCCCGTAATGCTCAGCATAACAAGCGGCTTTCTATATAGTAGTAAGTTACTGACGTCAGCTATGGTCTGTATACCCTGTACATGTACTTGTAGGAAATAAAGATATTATTATTATGTTTGCTAAAAGAGCGGGAAGTGTTCCAATAACACTAGCTAAAAGAGCGGGAAAAGTGTTCCAATAACACTAGCTAAAAGCGCGGGAAAAGTGTTCCAATAACACTAGCTAAAAGCGCGGAAAAAGTGTTCCAATAACACTAGCTAAAAGCGCGGGAAAAGTGTTCTAATAACACTAGCTAAAAGCGCGGGAAAAGTGTTCCAATAACACTAGCTAAAAGCGCGGGAAAAGTGTTCCAATAACACTAGCTAAAAGCGCGGGAAAAGTGTTCCAATAATACTAGGTAAAAACGCGGGGGAAAAAAACACTAACTTACTTTCACCAAGATGAAAATTCGCCCGAGACTAAGAACCTTTTAGAGTACAAAAATTCTTTCTGCGTGACTCTAGTGGGATGGAGAAGAAAATGAAGCTTTTATAGAGGGAAAAAAGTAGTTATTATGCGAGCTCTGGGCGCCAGAGGGGGTTGAAGAAGGACGTGAGAGCCTTTGTAACACTGAAACACTCTTCTTTCTTCTTCAGCGCACTCTTGCTGTGCTTCTAAAAGTCTTGTCTGGTTGAACTGTGAGACGGAGTCATGTCTGTCTGCCTGTCTCTGTCTATATGTTTTTTTTTCTCTCTCTCTCTTCCATCTTGTCTATTTTCTCTCTCGTCCTCGTTATTCTGACAGTGACACCACTACGATGGCTTTGCATCACAGTTTAGTATGAAGGAGATGCTTTGTGTCCCAGTTTCTCTACACACATGACACAGACTTCTTAATATAAAAAAGAACACGTACCATGTTCCTAATACGTACGCGCAATGTTGCTCTAACACGTACACAGGGAATACAACTTAGCAACCACGCCATAGGCGTGCACTGTGTGCATATCTTAACACACACCTCTTGGTGTATATACACAGAAGGATCACAGGAACGCTGTCCAGGGAGCTCAACATTCGGTTCTTGGATGAAGGCACTGCGAATGGCTCTACATAATTCCTAGAGGGTATTTGACAGACTAGGCTTATCCTCAACCCCTACCGAATGTGAGCTAGTTTCTCCCAATCGTCAGATCATTGAGGATATTGGTGCCACGAGCGCGAGTCATTGATTCAGTCAACAGTACTCTTCTCGGGTCTAACACCACTGACCCGATTCTAAGAAAAATATCTCTGACCTCAGGTTGGAAGGCAGGAATGGAGACACTGATGTACATGATGCCTTCTACCTACTCACCAAATGTTTGTACCTCCCAAAGTTGTCTACTTTTAGTGATGCTCCCTAGTCTTCAACAGTCTCAAACTCAAAGACTGTGACATCCTTCTAGAGTTCATGTTAGAAAGTGTGTCCTGCACCTTTGCCTTCAAGAGGGACAGGGGTGCAAGCCTCACGTTTAGACAGACAGGGTAGACTGGAAATATGGGCACGTTTATAAACTGTCCTGGCAGCTTTCTTATCCTCCTTCATGACATCAGATGAGCTAATAAAACAAATTCTTGCAGATAACCTGGATGGTGCAGTAGAGATATAACACCTTGGGAGTGGGAGACTCTCACTACTCCATACCCAAAACCAGCTGTAATGTTGGCCTACGAACAGTACAGCTGGGACAGCCCATTACAGAGAAAGCAAATAATATTTTCACTGCCATAATGTTCAGCAGGGGAACTGCACCTCTCAAAGCTGTGAGCACACATCACACTAGGAACTTCCTAACATTTCTCATTTCTGCAACGGGGGCACATTTCGACCCGCTACCTCTCTGCATTGCAATGACTCGCTGCTTTACTGCCCCAATCCACACGGAATATATGTGTATTTGCTGCGATGCACATGCGAACTAACACCGTCTGCATGGTGCAAACTGTTCCAAAACCAAGGGACAGCATGTGACATAATGAAGTCAATATCATCAACGAGAAGCCTCGCTTCAGCTGGCTCCAAAACATCCAGCACTCCGCATGATCCTGCTATACCTCCTGACAGGATCACAATCTGTCCCTGGAAGAATGGCAGACGCTTATCATGGGATTATACCCGTGTGTCCACCCCTGGCTGACACCTACTGCTCTTCATAAGAACAATTACAGATTTAACAAATATAGACTCCAGCCATCAGTAACAATTCTTTCCAGTAGGATCAAAGACCCTGGGCAAAACATGCAACAGGAGTCCTCAAATAACTGAGTTCCAGGATCATGGATACTACAGGAAACCCACCTTCCTGTTCCAGTGTTTCAGTGTGGCTATCCAACTGGGGGATGCTGCTGCAGTCTCACTTCCCGTTACAATCTCATTCAAAATGTTCTTTTTCATACATGATGATGCCTTTTAAACAAATAATTACTAACCTACTCTCTCTCTCTCTTCTGCATCTTGTGTCACTTGTTTGCAAGTATCGCAGACAAGCGACACATGATGCAAAACAACCACGGGGGGGGGGGGGACGTCCCCCGTGACCGTATTTGCTTGAACCTCCTCCTCTTATCTGCATCATTGTAAGCTCCTGATGACGTGTTGATTGCAACATGAAAGGCCTAGAGCTATCATTCAACTCCCCCGTGGATATATATATATATATATATATATATATATATATATATATATATATATATATATATATATATATATATATATATATATATATGAGAATTATTATATTTTCTTCCTTGCCGTTGCAACGACGTTTTGCCGGGCTAATTAAACGTTTTGTCTTCACATATGTAATGCACCAAGTTGATGAAACGTTTCTCATTTCCTTCCAGATCAAACTTTTCTCATCTTCCTGCTGAGAGAGATGAAAAAAATCCATACATTTTATCCCTCAGATAAGAAAAAGAAATGTTCCATAATTTTTGGCTCAGATTAAACATTTCTCATTACTCTTACCTCGTACGGAGACATCTCTGAGTAAGAGATTTATTCTCATCTTTCTCTCTCCCTCCCCCCCCCCTCTCTCTCTCTCTCTCTCTCTCTCTCTCTCTCTCTCTCTCTCTCTCTCTCTCTCTCTCTCTCTCTCTCTCTCTCTCTCAATTTCTCTCTCTCTCTCATGTACACCTAGATGCCCTTCGCAACAGACCCACATAGGGATCCTGACTACCTTGGCACTCCCTGCTGACACTGGGTCTGTGCCACAGTTACCAAATCAAGTGGCATTGAACCTGTGTACTGTGAACCACTAAGAGAACGATGACTGTCATATGAACCACCTATGGTTCATATGACAATGTGTGTGTGTGTGTGTTTTAGCAACACACATGGGAGAACCATACACGTTCACACATGAAATAATGCCCTTGTACCATGCGCTGTGGCACCAAGGTCACCCCTAAGGATCGATACAGGAGGAGGAGGAGGAGGAAGAGGAATAGAAGGAGGAGGAAGAGGAGGAGGAGGAGGAGGAGGAGGAGGAGGAGGAGGAGAAGAAGACTGAGCTATATCTCCTCCCAGCTTTGTTTTCAGATATCAGAGGCAGAACCATAAACAATCTCTACGACTTGGCATAATTCCAGCTAATGAGTGTACGACCCTTTCCTGCCGAGGGTACGATCACTCTTACCTCCAGCACGACCCTCCTGTCGTGGTCTAAGACCGTCCCTGTCTTACATAAGACCATCCCTGTCTCCCTGTCTTACCTGCGATCATCCCTGCCTTATCTAAACCCCCTTTGTCCTCTTCCCGTGTGTACACTGGCCAGACACAACACACAGTACTACTTGCTCAAAACATCGATATCCGACTCTCTCTTTGGACGTTCCAAAACACAAAGATTGGAAATAAAGGACCGAGGAGACGTTTCGGTCTCTCCTGGACCATTATCAAGCCACTGAATTGTGACTTATTCATCGTGAAGGTCTCAGTGATCAAAGACCAGATGGGCTTCTCGCGTGCCTCTTAAGGCATTCATGAATTTTTCAGTGATAGGAGACGTTGAGAGATAAAGAAAGATAAAGAAAGAGAGAGAGAAAGAGAGAGAGTGAGAGAGGTTCTTCTCTGACATCTTTGCTTGTACTTCTCTGATGTCACCAACATCAGCTTTCGACTTGTCAGCGCAATCAGTCTATAATATTCTGGTCTGGGACCTCAATTTGCATGTTTCAGGAGGTCAAAAGACCTTTTTGGTCCCACTTCAATATTACTTACATAACATGGTCTGAAATTTTTATCTTTTGTCTGCGTTTATATTCTGTCTGTTAGTCTGTTTTTATATTCTGTCTGTTAGTCTGTGTTTATATTGTCTGTTAGTCTGTGTTTATATTCTGTCTGTTAGTCCGTTTTTATATTCTGTCTGTTAGTCTGTGTTTATATTGTCTGTTAGTCTGTGTTTATATTCTGTCTGTTAGTCTGTGTTTATATTCTGTTAGTCTGTGTTTATATTCTGTCTGTTAGTCTGTGTTTATACTCTGTTAGTCTGTGTTTATACTCTGTTAGTCTGTGTTTATACTCTGTTAGTCTGTGTTTATACTCTGTTAGTCTGTGTTTATACTCTGTTAGTCTGTGTTTATACTCTGTTAGTCTGTGTTTATACTCTGTTAGTCTGTGTTTATACTCTGTTAGTCTGTGTTTATACTCTGTTAGTCTGTGTTTATACTCTGTTAGTCTGTGTTTATACTCTGTTAATCTGTGTTTATATTCTGTCTGTTAGTCTGTGTTTATATTCTGTCTGTTGGCCTAGTAATAGATCTTGTCCCAGTTAAGCAAGCCTTGTCCCTAATAGACGAGGACACAGAGTGACGCCCTGATCAGTAACACTATACCTCAGTGTTAGTAACACTATACCTCAGTGTTAGTAACACTATACCTCAGTGTTAGTAACACTATACCTCAGTGTTAGTAACACTATACCTCAGTGTTAGTAACACTATACCTCAGTGTTAGTAACACTATACCTCAGTGTTAGTAACACTATACCTCAGTGTTAGTAACACTATAACTCAGTGTTAGTAACACTATACCTCAGTGTTAGTAACACTATAACTCAGTGTTAGTAACACTATACCTCAGTGTTAGTAACACTATACCTCAGTGTTAGTAACACTATACCTCAGTGTTAGTAACACTATACCTCAGTGTTAGTAACACTATACCTCACCTTCCATCCTCCAGGGTACCTGACTCATTCAATACCTGGAGGCTAACATCTCCGCGACCTGGTCTGGGATCAGGTCAGCTGGTTGCCAGCCTGATGGATCAGGCTGCTGGTGCCGGTCACCCGCAACCCAACGTATGAACCACAACCCGGCTGATCAGAGACGGTGCTGAGGACTGTGTCGAGTTCCTTCTTCAAGACAGCTAGAAGTCTGTTGGTAATATCCTTTATGCATGAAGTAAGTTGTTGAAGAGTCGTGGTACTTTTACACTTATTGGGTTGTCTCTCAACAGACTCATCACTCCCAGCTTTTCACCGGAGGTATCCTGCACCGTCTGTGAAGTTTTTATGTTCATACGTAGTAATCTCAAAGTTCAGGTTTGTTAACCGTCTCTCCAGTATCTTCCAGGTGTAGCTTATGATGTTCTAAGGAGTACAGTTCTAGGGACTTAAGCACTCCCAGTAATTTAAGTGACTGACTAGGTTTATTCCAGCTGTGAAGGTTCTCTGTACATTTTCCAGCTCAGTAATTTCACCTGCCTTGAAGGTGACTGTTAGTAGACAGCAATACTCAAGCCTAGAGAGAACCAGTGACCTGAAGATCATCATCACTGGCTTGAAATCTCTTGTTTTAAAAGTTCTAGTTATCCAGCCTATCATTTTCCTTGCAGTTGGGGTAACAACCCTGTTGTCTTCCTTGATTGTGAGACATTGGAACAGTGTAACTTGCAGGTTTCTTACTCTCTCTTGAGTGATTAGTCTGTCTAGTAGTAACTAAAACCTAACCTAACCTAACCTAACCTAACTTTACCTCACCTAACCTAACCTAACTTTACCTCACCTAACCTAACTTTACCTCACCTAACCTAACCTAACCTTACCTTACCTTACCTAACCTAAACTAAACAAACTTTACCTCACCTAACCTAACCTAACCAAACTTTACCTAACCTAACCTAACCTTACCTTACCTTACCTAACCTAACCAAACTTCACCTCACCTAACCTAACCTAACCTAACCTAACCTTACCTCACCTCACCTAACTTAACCTAACCTAACCTAACCTTACCTTACCTTACCTTACCTAACCTAACCAAACCTTACCTAACCTTACCTAACCTAACCTTACCTAACCTAACCTAACCTAACCTAACCTAACCTAACTAACCTTACCTAACCTAACCTAACCCAACCTTACCTTATCTAACCTAACCTTACCCTGCTTAACCTAACCTTACCTAACTTTACCAAACCTAACTAAAACCTTACCAGTCAGCCTGTTAATTATAGCACTCTCTCGCCATGGGTTCAAATCCCACCCGTTCTGTGATTTCTTACAAGTCAGTTTACTGAAGGTTGGCCACGACGTTAATCGCCATCTTAATTACTTATTACTCTAATTAACCGTAATCGTCACCATGTATCACCCTGCTCAGTCACTATGCGTCACCCCGCTCAGTCACCATGTGTCGATACTTCGTCTAATTTGTCGACGTCAAAATAATGACCACCTCCAGAGCGTTGGCTACATTTTCACTCGGTTTTTCATTACTTAAGCCAACTTAGAATCGATTAATTAAAAATATTGAAGAAGGAAATTGCTTTAATTAAAGGAGATGTATAATGAGTTCCCAGGGAGGCGTAACATGAGTGGCTGTCACGTGTTGGCGGGAAGATCATTGGTTGATGGTATGACGCTTGCTGGCGGGAAGGAAGGTGATTGGTTGATGGTACGACGCTTGCTGCCGGGAAGGAAGATCATTGGCTGATGATACGACGCTAGTTGGCGGGAAGGTCATTGGTTGATGGTACGACGCTTGCTGGCGGGAAGGAAGGTGAATGGTTGATGGTACGACGCTTGCTGGGGGGAAGGAAGATCATTGGTTGATGGTACGACGCTTGCTGGCGGGAAGGAAGATCACTGGCTGATGATACGACGCTAGTTGGCGGGAAGGTCATTGGTTGATGGTACGACGCTTGCTGGCGGGAAGGAAGGTGATTGGTTGATGGTACGACGCTTGCTGGGGGAAAGGAAGATCACTGGTTGATGGTACGACGCTTGCTGGCGGGAAGGAAGATCATTGGTTGATGGTACGACGCTTGTTGGTGGGAAGGAAGATCAATGGTTGATGGTACGACGCTTGTTGGCGGGAAGATCATTGGTTGACGGTACAACGCTTGTTGGAGGGAAGGAAGGTCATTGGTTGATGGGACGACGCTTGCTGGCGGGAAGGAAGGTCACTGGTTGATGGTACGACGTTGTTAGCAGGAAGGAAGGTCATTGGTTGACGGTTCGACGCTTGCAGGCGGGAAGGAAGGTCACTGGTTGATGGAACAACACTTATTTGCAGGAAAGGCACCGGTTGATGGAACGGCACTTGATGGTGGGAAAGAAGGTCACTGGTTGATGGAACGACGCCTGATGGCGGGAAAGAAGGTCACTGGTTGATGGAACGACGCCTGATGGCGGGAAAGAAGGTCACTGGTTGATAGAACGACGCTTGATACCAGGAAAGGTCACTGGTTGATGGAACGACGCTTCATACCGGGAAAGAAGGTCGCTGGTTGATGGAACGACGCTTGATAGCGGGAAGGACAGCTAGACGTCCAGAAGACAGACAGGTGGACACAAAAAGGTAACCAGTCGTCAATAAGTCAATCAGTGAAGCACAAAAACACCAGCAACTATGACATGTAGTGAGTAAATAACACTCCGAAGAGGAGGAGGACACCCACAATACTCCCACACACCCACAATACTCCCACACACCCACAATACTCCCACACACCCACAATACTCCCACACACCCACAATACTCCCACACACCCACAATACTCCCACACACCCACAATACTCCCACACACCCACAATACTCCCACACACCCACAATACTCCCACACACCCACAATACTGCCACAAACACCCACAATACTGCCACAAACACCCACAATACTGCCACAAACACCCACAGTACCGCCACAAACACCCACAATACTGCCACAAACACCCACAATACTGCCACAAACACCAACAATACTGCCACAAACACCCACAATACTGCCACAAACACCCACAATACTGCCACAAACACCCACAATACTCCCACAAACACCCACAATACTGCCACAAACACCCACAATACTGCCACAAACACCCACAATACTGCCACAAACACCCACAATACTGCCACAAACACCCACAATACTACCACAAACACCCACAATACTGCCACAAACACCCACAATACTCCCACAAACACCCACAATACTACCACAAACACCCACAATACTGCCACAAACACCCACAATACTCCCACAAACACCCACAATACTGCCACAAACACCCACAATACTCCCACAAACACCCACAATACTGCCACAAACACACACAATACTACCACAAACACCCACAATACTGCCACAAACACCCACAATACTACCACAAACACCAACAATACTACCACAAACACCCACAATACTACCACAAACACCCACAATACTGCCACAAACACCCACAATACTGCCACAAACACCCACAATACTGCCACAAACACCCACAATACTGCCACAAACACCCACAATACTGCCACAAACACCCACAATACTGCCACAAACACCCACAATACTGCCACAAACACCCACAATACTGCCACAAACACCCACAATACTGCCACAAACACCCACAATACTGCCACAAACACCCACAATACTCCCACAAACACCCACAATACTACCACAAACACCCACAATACTGCCACAAACACCCACAATACTACCACAAACACCCACAATACTCCCACAAACACCCACAATACTCCCACAAACACCCACAATACTGCCACAAACACCCACAATACTGCCACAAACACCCACAATACTGCCACAAACACCCACAATACTACCACAAACACCCACAATACTACCACAAACACCCACAATACTACCACAAACACCCACAATACTGCCACAAACACCCACAATACTGCCACAAACACCCACAGTACTGCCACAAACACCCACAATACTACCACAAACACCCACAATACTACCACAAACACCCACAATACTACCACAAACACCCACAATACTACCACAAACACCCACAATACTACCACAAACACCCACAATACTGCCACAAACACCCACAATACTGCCACAAACACCCACAATACTACCACAAACACCCACAATACTACCACAAACACCCACAATACTACCACAAACACCCACAATACTACCACAAACACCCACAATACTGCCACAAACACCCACAATACTGCCACAAACACCCACAATACTGCCACAAACACCCACAATACTACCACAAACACCCACAATACTGCCACAAACACCCACAATACTCCCACAAATACCCACAATACTACCACAAACTCCCACAATACTACCACAAACACCCACAATACTCCCACAAACACCCACAATACTGCCACAAACACCCACAATACTACCACAAACACCCACAATACTACCACAAACACCCACAATACTACCACAAACACCCACAATACTGCCACAAACACCCACAATACTACCACAAACACCCACAATACTACCACAAACACCCACAATACTGCCACAAACACCCACAATACTACTACAAACACCCACAATACTCCCACAAACATCCACAATAGTACCACAAACACCCACAATACTACCACAAACACCCACAATACTCCCACAAACACCCACAATACTGCCACAAACACCCACAATACTGCCACAAACACCCACAATACTACCACAAACACCCACAATACTCCCACAAACACCCACAATACTACCACAAACACCCACAATACTGCCACAAACACCCACAATACTGCCACAAACACCCGCAATACTACCACAAACACCCACAATACTCCCACAAACACCCACAATACTACCACAAACACCCACAATACTGCCACAAACACCCACAATACTGCCACAAACACCCACAATACTGCCACAAACACCCACAATACTACCACAAACACCCACAATACTGCCACAAACACCCACAATACTGCCACAAACACCCACAATACTACCACAAACACCTACAATACTCCCACAAACACCCACAATACTACCACAAACACCCACAATACTCCCACAAACACCCACAATACTCCCACAAACACCCACAATACTGCCACAAACACCCACAATACTGCCACAAACACCCACAATACTACCACAAACACCTACAATACTGCCACAAACACCCACAATACTGCCACAAACACCCACAATACTGCCACAAACACCCACAATACTGCCACAAACACCCACAATACTGCCACAAACACCCACAATACTGCCACAAACACCCACAATACTGCCACAAACACCCACAATACTGCCACAAACACCCACAATACTCCCACAAACTCGCACAATACTCCACACATCCACAATACTGCCACAAACACCCACAATACTCCCACAAACTCGCACAATACTCCCACAAACACCCAGAATACTGCCACAGACACCCACAATACTACCACAAACACCCACAATACTCCCACAAACTCGCACAATACTCCCACAAACACCCACAATACTGCCACAAACACCCACAATACTACCACAAACAGCCACAATACTGCCTCAAACAGCCACAATACTGCCACGAACACCCACAATACTCCCACAAACACCCACAATACTCTCACAAACGAACACCCACAATACTGCCACAAACACCCACAATACTGCCACAAACACCCACAATACTGCCACAAAGACCCACAATACTACCATAAACACCCACATTACTCCCACAAACACCCACAATACTGCCACAAACACCCACAATACTGCCACAAGCAAACACAATACTGCCACAAACACCCACAGTACTGCCACAAGCAAACACAATACTGCCACAAACACCCACAGTACTGCCACAAACACCCACAATACTCCCACAAACACCCACAATACTCACACAAACACCCACAATACTACCACAAACACCCACAATACTGCCACAAACACCCACAATACTACCACAAACACCCACAATACTGCCACAAACACCCACAATACTCCCTCAAACACCCACAATACTGCCACAAACACCCACAATACTGCCACAAACACCCACAATACTGTCACATACACCAACAATACTACCACAGACACTTACAATACTCCCACAAACACCCACAATACTAACACAAACACCCACAATACTAAAACAAACACCCACAATACTCTCACAAACACCCACAATACTCCCACAAACACCCACAATACTAACACAAACACCCACAATACTAAAACAAACACCCACAATACTCTCACAAACACCCACAATGCTCCCACAAACACCCACAATACTGCCACAAACACCCACAGTACTTCCACAAACACCCACAATACTGCCACAAACACCCACAATACTGCCACAAACACCCACAATACTCCCACAAACACCCACAATACTGCCAGAAACACCCACATTACTCCCACAAACACCCACAATACTCCCACAAACACCCACAATACTCCCACAAACACCCACAATACTGCCACAAACACCCACAATACTGCCACAAACACCCACAATACTCCCACAAACACCCACAATACTGCTAGAAACACCCACAATACTCCCACAAACACCCACAATACTCCCACAAACACCCACAATACTTCCACAAACACCCACAATACTCCCACAAACACCCACAATACTCCCACAAACACCCACAATATTGCCACAAACACCCACAATACTCCCACAAACACCCACAATACTGCCACAAACACCCACAATACTCCCACAAACACCCACAATACTCCCACAAACACCCACAATACTGCCACAAACACCCACAATACTGCCACACACCCACAATACTCCCACAAACACCCACAATACTGCCACAAACACCCACAATACTCCCACACACCCACAATACTGCCACAAACACCCACAATACTGCCACAAACACCCACAATACTCCCACAAACACCACAATACTCCCACACCCACAATACTCCCACACCCACAATACTCCCACACACCCACAATACTCCCACACACCCACAATACTCTCACACACCCACAATACTCCCACACACCCACAATACTCCCACACACCCACAATACTCCCACACACCCACAATACTCCCACACACCCACAATACTCCCACACACCCACAATACACCCACAATACTCCCACACACCCACAATACTGCCACACACCCACAATACTCCCACGCACCCACAATACTCCCACGCACCCACAATACTCCCACACACCCACAATACTCCCACAAACCCACAATACTCCCACAAACCCACAATACTCCCACACACCCACAATACTCCCACACACCCACAATACTCCCACACACCCACAATACTCCCACACACCCACAATACTCCCACACCCACAATACTCCCACACACCCACAATACTCCCACACACCCACAATACTCCCACACACCCACAATACTCCCACACACCCACAATACTCCCACACACCCACAATACTCCCACACAATAATGGTTTCTTCAAAAACAAACAATACGTGGAAAAAATGCACCATTTCTGGCAGACTTTCTCTTGGTACAATAGTTGTGGTGGGCCAGGTGGGCCAGGGGTGGGCCTCGGGTGGGTAAGCACAGTAGGAAGGTCATACTAAACAACACACGTAACTATGTCCCTTAACGTGTGTTATTAACCGGAGAACTGAAAGACAGAGAGAGAGAGAGACAGAGAGAGAGAGAGAGAGAGAGAGAGAGAGAGAGAGAGAGAGAGAGAGAGAGAGAGAGAGAGAGAGAGAGAGAGAGAGAGAGAGAGAGAGAGAGAGAAAGAAAGAGAGAGAAAAAGAGAGAGAGAAAGAGAGAAAGAGAGAGAGAGAGAGAGAGAGAGAGAGAGAGAGAGAGAGAGAGAGAGAGAGAGAGAGAGAGAGAGAGAGAGAGAGAGAGAGAGAGAGACAGCTGAGAGCTGTATCAGCTTGGGGAAATAGATGACAAGTAACATTTGCACCTGAGAAAACGCAAATGATGATCATCTCTAGGCACCATGATGGTAATGCTGGGGCAGTAGTAAGGATGAATGGGAGGGTGTTGGCACCTGGAGAAGAAGTTGATATCCTTGGGGTGAAATTTGACTCCAAACTAACCATGAAGAACCATGTTGTAAATCTTGCAAACAAGGCAGCCAGGAAGCTTACAGCACTTCGCAGTATCTCGCATCTGCTTGACAGTAGGGGTTGCAAGATCCTGTATGAGGCACAAGTACGCTCACACCTTGAGTATGCTCCACTTTCTTGGTTTGCCTGCCTCCCCTCTCATCTGCGACTGCTTGACAGAGTAGAGAACAGAGCAAGACGTGTCATCTCTCGCCTGGACCCATCCTGGATAGATCTGTCATTTCAGCAGAGCCTTCAACATAGGAGGGATGTGGGTGGCCTTACTGTTATGTACAAGGCCAATATTGTCAAAATACCTCACTTGGATCCACTTCGAGGACAGCGTGAAACAAGCTTTTATGCCACAAGACGGGCAGAAAGCAGCAACTTCACTCTGGCTGTACCCTTCTCCAGAACATCACTCCATCTGAGATCATATATACCCAGGATGACCGAGTATGGAACACATTCGTACAGTATGGACCGAGTATGGAACACATTCGCTGGGGCAGTAGTAAGGATGAATGGGAGGGTGTTGGCACCTGGAGAAGAAGTTGATATCCTTGGGGTGAAATTTGACTCCAAACTAACCATGAAGAACCATGTTGTAAATCTTGCAAACAAGGCAGCCAGGAAGCTTACAGCACTTCGCAGTATCTCGCATCTGCTTGACAGTAGGGGTTGCAAGATCCTGTATGAGGCACAAGTACGCTCACACCTTGAGTATGCTCCACTTTCTTGGTTTGCCTGCCTCCCCTCTCATCTGCGACTGCTTGACAGAGTAGAGAACAGAGCAAGACGTGTCATCTCTCGCCTGGACCCATCCTGGATAGATCTGTCATTTCAGCAGAGCCTTCAACATAGGAGGGATGTGGGTGGCCTTACTGTTATGTACAAGGCCAATATTGTCAAAATACCTCACTTGGATCCACTTCGAGGACAGCGTGAAACAAGCTTTTATGCCACAAGACGGGCAGAAAGCAGCAACTTCACTCTGGCTGTACCCTTCTCCAGAACATCACTCCATCTGAGATCATATATACCCAGGATGACCGAGTATGGAACACATTCGTACAGCATAATGATGTCAACGAGATAAAGTCAGTTGATCAAATGAAAATGCTGGCCCACAGATGGCTCCAACTTCATCCTGTTCCCTACTTGTATGTTTCATAACAATAAAAATGCTTTCAAATGAGCTGATGTAGGTAACAGCTCTTAGCTTGTCAATAAAGTTAGGAATCCTTAACCTGTAAATAGCTTGTCAGTAAAGTTAGGGATCCTTAACCTTGTCAAACCCTGTGTAAAAAAAAAAAAAAAAAAAAAAAAAAAAAAAAAAAAAAAAAGAGAGAGAGAGAGAGAGAGAGAGAGAGAGAGAGAGAGAGAGAGAGAGCAGCCATGAAGGTTGTACAAAAGCTTATACTAGTCAGGACTGTACTGATAGAAGCAACAACAGCAGTACAACAACAGCGGCACCAAAATCAGCAACAGCAATAACAATAACAGCAACAAAAACAGAATAATGACAGCAGAAAGAATAACAGTAACAGCAGCACCAACAATAACAAAAACATGAGCAGCAACATCAACAACAGCAACTGTAGCAACAATAACAATACAAACAACAGCGGCGTCATCAACAACAGCAATAATAACAAGAGCAGTAAAAACATGGGCAGCAATAACGTCAGAAACAACAGCAGTAACAGCAGCAGCAGAAGTAACAACAGCAGCAGCAATAACAGTAGTAGCAGTAACAACAGCAGCAACAGTAACAGCAGCAACAGCAGCCACAACAGCAGCAACAATAACAGTAGCAGCAGCAACAACAGCAGCAACAGTAACAGCAGCAACAGCAGTAACAACAGCAGCAACAGCAGTAACAACAGCAGTAACAACAGTAGTAACAGCAGTAACAACAGCAGCAACAGCAGTAACAACAGCAGTAACAGCAGTAACAGCAGCAACAGCAGTAACAACTTCAGCAACAACAGTAACAACAGCAGTAATAACTTCAGCAACAGCAGTAACAACTTCAGCAACAACAGTAACAACAGCAGTAATAACTTCAGCAACAACAGTAACAACTTCAGCAACAACAGTAACAACAGCAGTAATAACTTCAGCAACAACAGTAACAACAGCAGTAACAACTTCAGCAACAACAGTAACAACAGCAGTAATAACTTCAGCAACAGCAGTAACAACTTCAGCAACAACAGTAACAACAGCAGTAATAACTTCAGCAACAGCAGTAACAACTTCAGCAACAACAGTAACAACTTCAGCAACAACAGTAACAACAGCAGTAATAACTTCAGCAACAACAGTAACAACAGCAGTAATAACTTCAGCAACAACAGTAACAACAGCAGTAACAACTTCAGCAACAACAGTAACAACAGCAGTAATAACTTCAGCAACAACAGTAACAACAGCAGTAACAACTTCAGCAACAACAGTAACAACAGCAGTAACAACTTCAGCAACAACAGTAACAACAGCAGTAACAACTTCAGCAACAACAGTAACAACAGCAGTAACAACTTCAGCAACAACAGTAACAACAGCAGTAATAACTTCAGCAACAACAGTAACAACAGCAGTAACAACTTCAGCAACAACAGTAACAACAGCAGTAACAACTTCAGCAACAACAGTAACAACTTCAGCAACAACAGTAACAACAGCAGTAATAACTTCAGCAACAACAGTAACAACAGCAGTAACAACTTCAGCAACAACAGTAACAACAGCAGTAACAACTTCAGCAACAACAGTAACAACAGCAGTAACAACTTCAGCAACAACAGTAACAACAGCAGTAACAACTTCAGCAACAACAGTAACAACAGCAGTAACAACTTCAGCAACAACAGTAACAACAGCAGTAACAACTTCAGCAACAACAGTAACAACAGCAGTAATAACTTCAGCAACAACAGTAACAACAGCAGTAACAACTTCAGCAACAACAGTAACAACAGCAGTAACAACTTCAGCAACAACAGTAACAACAGCAGTAACAACTTCAGCAACAACAGTAACAACAGCAGTAACAACTTCAGCAACAACAGTAACAACAGCAGTAATAACTTCAGCAACAACAGTAACAACAGCAGTAACAACTTCAGCAACAACAGTAACAACAGCAGTAACAACTTCAGCAACAACAGTAACAACTTCAGCAACAACAGTAACAACAGCAGTAACAACTTCAGCAACAACAGTAACAACAGCAGTAATAACTTCAGCAACAACAGTAACAACAGCAGTAACAACTTCAGCAACAACAGTAACAACAGCAGTAACAACTTCAGCAACAACAGTAACAACTTCAGCAACAACAGTAACAACAGCAGTAATAACTTCAGCAACAACAGTAACAACAGCAGTAACAACTTCAGCAACAACAGTAACAACAGCAGTAATAACTTCAGCAACAGCAGTAACAACTTCAGCAACAACAGTAACAACAGCAGTAATAACTTCAGCAACAACAGTAACAACTTCAGCAACAACAGTAACAACAGCAGTAATAACTTCAGCAACAACAGTAACAACAGCAGTAACAACTTCAGCAACAACAGTAACAACAGCAGTAATAACTTCAGCAACAGCAGTAACAACTTCAGCAACAACAGTAACAACAGCAGTAATAACTTCAGCAACAGCAGTAACAACTTCAGCAACAACAGTAACAACAGCAGTAATAACTTCAGCAACAGCAGTAACAACTTCAGCAACAACAGTAACAACAGCAGTAATAACTTCAGCAACAACAGTAACAACAGCAGTAACAACTTCAGCAACAACAGTAACAACAGCAGTAATAACTTCAGCAACAGCAGTAACAACTTCAGCAACAACAGTAACAACAGCAGTAATAACTTCAGCAACAGCAGTAACAACTTCAGCAACAACAGTAACAACTTCAGCAACAACAGTAACAACAGCAGTAATAACTTCAGCAACAACAGTAACAACAGCAGTAACAACTTCAGCAACAACAGTAACAACAGCAGTAATAACTTCAGCAACAGCAGTAACAACTTCAGCAACAACAGTAACAACAGCAGTAATAACTTCAGCAACAACAGTAACAACAGCAGTAACAACTTCAGCAACAACAGTAACAACAGCAGTAATAACTTCAGCAACAACAGTAACAACAGCAGTAACAACTTCAGCAACAACAGTAACAACAGCAGTAATAACTTCAGCAACAGCAGTAACAACTTCAGCAACAACAGTAACAACAGCAGTAATAACTTCAGCAACAACAGTAACAACAGCAGTAACAACTTCAGCAACAACAGTAACAACAGCAGTAATAACTTCAGCAACAGCAGTAACAACTTCAGCAACAACAGTAACAACAGCAGTAATAACTTCAGCAACAGCAGTAACAACTTCAGCAACAACAGTAACAACAGCAGTAATAACTTCAGCAACAGCAGTAACAACTTCAGCAACAACAGTAACAACAGCAGTAATAACTTCAGCAACAACAGTAACAACAGCAGTAACAACTTCAGCAACAACAGTAACAACAGCAGTAATAACTTCAGCAACAGCAGTAACAACTTCAGCAACAACAGTAACAACAGCAGTAATAACTTCAGCAACAGCAGTAATAACTTCAGCAACAACAGTAACAACAGCAGTAACAACTTCAGCAACAACAGTAACAACAGCAGTAATAACTTCAGCAACAGCAGTAACAACTTCAGCAACAACAGTAACAACAGCAGTAATAACTTCAGCAACAACAGTAACAACAGCAGTAACAACTTCAGCAACAACAGTAACAACAGCAGTAATAACTTCAGCAACAACAGTAACAACAGCAGTAACAACTTCAGCAACAACAGTAACAACAGCAGTAACAACTTCAGCAACAACAGTAACAACAGCAGTAACAACTTCAGCAACAACAGTAACAACAGCAGTAACAACTTCAGCAACAACAGTAACAACAGCAGTAATAACTTCAGCAACAACAGTAACAACAGCAGTAACAACTTCAGCAACAACAGTAACAACAGCAGTAACAACTTCAGCAACAACAGTAACAACTTCAGCAACAACAGTAACAACAGCAGTAACAACTTCAGCAACAACAGTAACAACAGCAGTAATAACTTCAGCAACAACAGTAACAACAGCAGTAACAACTTCAGCAACAACAGTAACAACAGCAGTAACAACTTCAGCAACAACAGTAACAACTTCAGCAACAACAGTAACAACAGCAGTAATAACTTCAGCAACAACAGTAACAACAGCAGTAATAACTTCAGCAACAACAGTAACAACAGCAGTAACAACTTCAGCAACAACAGTAACAACAGCAGTAATAACTTCAGCAACAGCAGTAACAACTTCAGCAACAACAGTAACAACAGCAGTAATAACTTCAGCAACAGCAGTAATAACTTCAGCAACAACAGTAACAACAGCAGTAACAACTTCAGCAACAACAGTAACAACAGCAGTAATAACTTCAGCAACAGCAGTAACAACTTCAGCAACAACAGTAACAACAGCAGTAATAACTTCAGCAACAACAGTAACAACAGCAGTAACAACTTCAGCAACAACAGTAACAACAGCAGTAATAACTTCAGCAACAACAGTAACAACAGCAGTAACAACTTCAGCAACAACAGTAACAACAGCAGTAATAACTTCAGCAACAGCAGTAATAACTTCAGCAACAACAGTAACAACAGCAGTAACAACTTCAGCAACAACAGTAACAACAGCAGTAATAACTTCAGCAACAGCAGTAACAACTTCAGCAACAACAGTAACAACAGCAGTAATAACTTCAGCAACAACAGTAACAACAGCAGTAACAACTTCAGCAACAACAGTAACAACAGCAGTAATAACTTCAGCAACAACAGTAACAACAGCAGTAACAACTTCAGCAACAACAGTAACAACAGCAGTAATAACTTCAGCAACAGCAGTAACAACTTCAGCAACAACAGTAACAACAGCAGTAATAACTTCAGCAACAACAGTAACAACAGCAGTAACAACTTCAGCAACAACAGTAACAACAGCAGTAATAACTTCAGCAACAGCAGTAACAACTTCAGCAACAACAGTAACAACAGCAGTAATAACTTCAGCAACAGCAGTAACAACTTCAGCAACAACAGTAACAACAGCAGTAATAACTTCAGCAACAGCAGTAACAACTTCAGCAACAACAGTAACAACAGCAGTAATAACTTCAGCAACAACAGTAACAACAGCAGTAACAACTTCAGCAACAACAGTAACAACAGCAGTAATAACTTCAGCAACAGCAGTAACAACTTCAGCAACAACAGTAACAACAGCAGTAATAACTTCAGCAACAACAGTAACAACTTCAGCAACAACAGTAACAACAGCAGTAATAACTTCAGCAACAACAGTAACAACAGCAGTAATAACTTCAGCAACAACAGTAACAACAGCAGTAACAACTTCAGCAACAACAGTAACAACAGCAGTAATAACTTCAGCAACAACAGTAACAACAGCAGTAACAACTTCAGCAACAACAGTAACAACAGCAGTAACAACTTCAGCAACAACAGTAACAACAGCAGTAACAACTTCAGCAACAACAGTAACAACAGCAGTAACAACTTCAGCAACAACAGTAACAACAGCAGTAACAACTTCAGCAACAACAGTAACAACAGCAGTAATAACTTCAGCAACAACAGTAACAACAGCAGTAATAACTTCAGCAACAACAGTAACAACAGCAGTAACAACTTCAGCAACAACAGTAACAACTTCAGCAACAACAGTAACAACAGCAGTAACAACTTCAGCAACAACAGTAACAACAGCAGTAACAACTTCAGCAACAACAGTAACAACAGCAGTAACAACTTCAGCAACAACAGTAACAACAGCAGTAATAACTTCAGCAACAACAGTAACAACAGCAGTAACAACTTCAGCAACAACAGTAACAACAGCAGTAACAACTTCAGCAACAACAGTAACAACTTCAGCAACAACAGTAACAACAGCAGTAATAACTTCAGCAACAACAGTAACAACAGCAGTAATAACTTCAGCAACAACAGTAACAACAGCAGTAACAACTTCAGCAACAACAGTAACAACAGCAGTAATAACTTCAGCAACAGCAGTAACAACTTCAGCAACAACAGTAACAACAGCAGTAATAACTTCAGCAACAGCAGTAACAACTTCAGCAACAACAGTAACAACAGCAGTAATAACTTCAGCAACAGCAGTAACAACTTCAGCAACAACAGCAACAAAAGCAGCAACAGCAGTAATAACTTCAGCAACAACAGTAACAACAGCAGCAACAGCAGTAACAACTTCAGCAACAGCAGTAACAACTTCAGCAACAGCAGTAACAACTTCAGCAACAACAGTAACAACAGCAGCAACAGCAGTAACAACAGCAGTAACAGCAGTAACAACTTCAGCAACAGCAGTAACAACTTCAGCAACATCAGTAACAACAGCAGAAACAGCAGTAACAACAGCAGCAAACAACAGTAACAACAGCAGTAACAACTTCAGCAACAGCAGTAACAGCAGCAACAACAGTAACAACAGCAGCAACAGCAGCAACAGCAGTAACAGCAGATGCAACAGCAGTAACAACAGTAACAACTTCAGCAACAGCAGTAACAACAGCAGCAATACCAGTAACAGCAGCAGCAACAGCAGTAACAACAGTAACAACTTCAGCAACAGCAGTAACAACAGCAGCAATACCAGTAACAGCAGCAGCAACAGCAGTAACAACAGTAACAACTTCAGCAATAGCAGTAACAACAGCAGCAGCATCAGTAACAACAGCAGCAACAGTAGTAACAACAGCAACAGCAGTAACAACAGCAGCAGCATCAGTAACAACAGCAACAGCAGTAACAGCAGCAACAGCAGTAACAACAGCAGCAACAGCAGTAACAACAGCAGTAACAACAGCAGCAACAGCAGTAACAACAGCAGCAATACCAGTAACAGAAACAACAGCAGTAACAACAGCAGCAGCATCAGTAACAACAGCAACAGCAGTAACAACAGCAGCAACAGCAGTAACAACAGCAGCAACAGCAGTAACAGCAGCAACAGCAGTAGCAACAGCAGCAACAGCAGTAACAACAGCAGCAACAGCAGTAACAACAGCAGCAACAGCAGTAACAACAGCAGCAACAGCAGTAACAACTTCAGCAACAGCAGTAACAACAGCAGTAACAGCAGCAACAGCAGTAACAACTTCAGCAACAGCAGTAACAACAGCAGCAACAGCAGTAACAACAGCAGCAACAGCAGTAACAACTTCAGCAACAGCAGTAACAACAGCAGTAACAGCAGCAACAGCAGTAACAGCAGTAACAACAGCAGCAACAGCAGTAACAACTTCAGCAACAGCAGTAACAACAGCAGTAACAGCAGCAACAGCAGTAACAACTTCAGCAACAGCAGTAACAACAGCAGTAACAACTTCAGCAACAGCAGTAACAACAGCAGCAACAACAGTAACAACAGCAGCAACAACAGTAACAACAGCAACAGCAGTAACAACATCAGCAACAGCAGTAACAACAGCAGCAACAGCAATAACAACTTCAGCAACAACAGTAACAACAGCAGCAACAACAGTAACAACAGCAGCAATACCAGTAACAACAGCAGCAACAACAGTAACAACAGCAGCAACAGCAGTAACAACAGCAGCAATACCAGTAACAACAGCAGCAACAACAGTAACAACAGCAGCAACAACAGTAACAACAGCAACAGCAGTAACAACAGCAGCAACAACAGTAACAACAGCAACATCAGTAACAACAGCAGTAACAACTTCAGCAACAGCAGCAGCATCAGTAACAACAGCAGAAACAGCAGTAACAACAGCAGCAGCATCAGTAACAACAGCAGCAACAGTAGTAACAACAGCAGCAACAGCAGTAACAGCAGCAGTAACAACAGCAACAGCAGGAACAGCAGCAACAACAGCAGTAACAACAGCAGGAACAGCAGCAGCAACAGCAGTAACAACAGAAACAATAACAACAGCAGAAACAATAACAGTAATACCAACATCAGCAACAATAACAGGCATAACAACAGCAGTAACAACAGCAGCAACAGCAGTAACAACAGAAACAATAACAACAGCAGAAACAATAACAGTAATACCAACATCAGCAACAATAACAGGCATAACAACAGCAGCAACAGCAGTAACAATTTCAGCAACAGCAGTAACAACAGCAGCAACAGCAGTAACAACAGCAGCAATAACAGTAACAACAGCAGCAGCATCAGTAACAACAGCAGTAACAACACCAGCAACAGCAGTAACAACAGCAGCAGCATCAGTAACAACAGCAGCAACAGCAGTAACAACAGAAACAATAACAACAGCAGCAACAATAACAGTAATACCAACATTAGCAACAATAACAGCTATAACAGCAGTAACAACAGCAGCAACAGCAGTAACAACAGCAGCTGCAACAATAACAGTAAAACAGGAAGAACAGTACAGGACCGTGCACGCTGACGTATAGTCGTGCACGCTGACGTATAGTCGTGCACGCTGAAGTATGGTCGCGCACGCTGACGTATAGTCGTGCACGCTGACGTATAGTCGTGCACGCTGACGTATAGTCGTGCACGCTGACGTATAGTCGTGCACGCTGACGTATAGTCGTGCACGCTGAAGTATGGTCGCGCACGCTGACGTATAGTCGTGCACGCTGACGTATAGTCGTGCACGCTGAAGTATGGTCGCGCACGCTGACGTATAGTCGTGCACGCTGAAGTATGGTCGCGCACGCTGACGTATAGTCGTGCACGCTGACGTATAGTCGTACACGCTGACGTATAGTCGTGCACGCTGACGTATAGTCGTGCACGCTAACTCATAGTCGTGCACGCTGACGTATAGTCGTGCACGCTGACGCATGGTCGTGCTGAATAGGTAAAACTGGTCAATTAACAAGAAATCATTTAAAATTAAGTAAGTCCTTTCTAAAATTTCCTCCTATACGTTTAAAGATATATTTTTTTTCATTAATGCTAATGTAAAAATTAATAATTTTGTACCAAAAGAATCTTAGGAAACTTACCTAACCTTATTATAACAAGAACAATTTAATTTAGCCTAATCCAACTAAATATATTTTAGATAAATTTACAATAATTTAATATTAAACAAACATAATGAAATATATTTTTTCGTTAGGTTCAGAAGGATTTTTGCCAAATTATTGCATACACAAATTTTCGCTTGCCTTATTCGGCAAGTTTTACCTATTCGGCACGACATAGGGGTAGGGGAAAAAGGGGTGATGGGGAGGAGGAAGAGAAGGTGGTGATGGGGAGGAGGAAGAAGGGGTGAAGGGGAGGGGGAAGAAGGGGTGATGGGGGAGGGGGAAGAAGGGGTGATGGGGGAGGGGGAAGAAGGGGTGAAGGGGAGGGGAAGAAGGGGTGATGGGGGAGGGGGAAGAAGGGGAGATGGCGAAGGGGAAGAAGGGGTGATGGAGGAGGGGAAGAAGGGGTGAAGGGGAGGGGGAATAAGGGGTGAAGGGGAGTGGGAAGAAGGGGTGATAGTGAGGAGGAAGTGAAGGTGGTGATGGGAAGGGGGAAGAGAAGGGGTGATGGGGAGGAGGAAGAAGGGGTGATGGGGAGGGGGAAGAAGGGGTGATGGGGAGGGGGAAGAAGGGGTGAAGGGGGAGGGGGAAGAAGGGGTGAAGGGGAGGGGGAAGAAGGGGTGAAGGGGGAGGGGGAAGAAGGGGTGAAGGGGAGGGGGGAAGAAGGGGTGAAGGGGAGGGGAAGAACTTTGAGAGTGGAAAAAGAATTAATGTTGGTGTTATATATAGTTTTTTCTGACTCACTCAAAGTTTTAATTTCTCTCTTAATAGTTGTGCTTAAAACTTTGGAAGTTTTTTGTAAGGTAGAGAGACGGAGGTGTGTGTGTGTGTGTGTGTGTGTGTGTGTGTGTGTGTGTGTGTGTGTGTGTGTGTGTGTGTGTGTGTGTGTGTGTGTGTGTGTGTGTGTGTGTGTGTGTGCACTGCCGTCTATTTCTTCCGTACATTAATTAACAATATAAAGTCTGGAAGCAATTATCTCCCAACAAAATGACTATTTAATCTTGTGTCAAATTAAATTGGAGCAGCCAGACTAATGACCGTATACGGCACTAATTGAATGACTGGCAGAGCCAGTCATCTGCGTGCACAAGCTCTTCTGATTGTCACTGGGTCTGACCGGTCACTAGACTGGTTGATAGACCCACCGACTGGTACAAGACTGACGTCTGCTTCACTCACAGAACTAACTCAGTGACTGACAAGACTGAAATGACAAGAGAATCCCATCAGTAACCAGTATGCTACTCCCGGTTCCCAGTTCAGTCACATCATGTAACAAATACAACCCTCCCAGTAAAAAAAAATATTGGGGTATATTGCAAAAAGAAGACTGACTTGCTTTGTCAACCATGAACAAGATTTATACATGGTGCACCGATCTTGGTAACCATGGACATGATTTATACATGGTGCACCGATCTTGGTAACCATGGACATGATTTATACATGGTGCACCGATCTTGGTAACCATGGACATGATTTATACATGGTGCACCGATCTTGGCAACCATGGACATGATTATCTTACGTATATAAGAAGAATTGTCTGAAAAAGTACTCTGTTTTCTGAATGTGTGACAAAGTCAGAGTTGCATCCGTCAAGGTCTCAGACATACTAGTCCACACCTACCAGAGTCTGGTCTCAAGACCAGCATGAAAACCAGGCTCAGACGAAGTCAGACCACAGAAATCAAGAACCAAGATTCCACAGTAGTATCTTCCACACAGCAGGAGCGTGAAACAGATGCTGAGGATATTACATACAGCAACCCGCTGAGTTCAGCTAATACCCGTGGACTTGTGTGCGAAAAAAGACGAAAATATACATAAAGAACAAAAAAGTTACAATACCGTGACTGGAACAATGCACCAAAAAAACCGCACATAGAAGAAACGAGCTTACCACGACGTTTCGGTCCGACTTTGTAAATGGTCCAAGTAGAGCCGAAATATCGTCATAAGCTCCGCTCTCCTATGTGCGGGTTATTTGTTTATTAAAAAATTTCCTTAATTCATGGTATAACTTAACATATCTTTGATGACAATTGTGTTGTAGAGGTGTGAGCAAAGTTCACTCAGTTAAGATCCTGGACTTCACCTTACGAAACAAAGCAAATGCGATGGTAATTATGGTCAGGTAGATTATAGTGGAAAAATGAACATGATATTAGAAGACGGGGGAACTTACGTGCCCCTTAAAATAAAATAGCGGCTAATAAAAGGTACACTGGGCAGAGTCAAGGGAAGACACAAGTGTACCGCCACTACCCCTGGGAAATCGACACGCAGCCACTAGTACAAGGTGTGCAAGATGTTAATTAGAACATCCGAAGAAATGCTACAATCTCCTCAATGGCAGCATATGTCGCTCTTCCATCCAAAAATGTTGTTATTTCAATGAGAAACAATGTTATGGCACAATCTATTCTGCCTTCCAGGGGAAGGGAACGAGACGACTGAGGCTTGGTGATGGTCCAGCAAGACGGTCCAGTTACATGGGCCAGTCACATGGGCCAGTCACATGGATCAGCTACACACACAGCAGTGATTTTATTGTGCCAGGATGTGAAAACGAACCATAATAAATGAGAATGTAGCAGCAGCACCTTGGAGCTATGCTGAACTACAATAAAGCTAGTGGCTGGTTCACACCCACAGAACAAAAAATTCCAATCCCCCCTTCCACCAGCACAACAAGGAATACTATAACATCATTCACTTTTACAAACATACAAATTCTTAAAACAAGTAACAACAAAATACGGTATATTAGTAGACTCCTCACTGAATCAAATGTATTGTTTGTGGCTCTTACAGAGAAGGATGCCAAAGGTTATTCTGCCACTGGGTACAATCTGCTCAGATGCGACAGAAGTTTTTTTTACATCTATAAGTATGTAGCACAGACTATAATAGCAGAAAAAATCCTAGGAGCTAGTTCAGGTAGACGTCTCACACAGCTGAACAATTTAGATTGCAATAAATTCACCTTAAACCAGCAAACAGCAGAACCGACTGGACTAGAAAATACCCTTGACAAATGAGGATCTGATGCAGAACATAATAGTGTTAACAACAACTTAAGTTAGTGTGTATGAAGGTTCAAACCTGCATGTGCCCTGGTCTTCAGCACCAAGATGTAACCGGTCACCAGGACATATTGAACGAACTCAATTTCAACAATGAAAGCATTAACTGGAAGCAAATAAATCATGACCATAGCGAAATATGCTGGGAAGACAATATGAGTGACATGGATGTGAACCAGTATCTGGAGATCATGAGCTCAACAGTACTAGAGGTACGCTCCAGACACGTACCACTAGACAAAAAGAGGAAATGCAAGTTAGAAAGAGAGAGGCGCTCCCTCTACAGGCGAAGATGAAGAATTACAGAACTTCTCAGTGGCTACAGACTTTCTGAAGAACGAAAAAAACACCAGCATGAACAATTTTGAGCTCAAACTGAATGCTTCATATAAGACCCAGGAGAGACGGGGAGAATAAAAAAAAATGAAACTAAAAGAAATCCTAAATATTTTTTCTAATATGCAAAATCCATGACAAAAACAACATCCAGTATGAGACCCTTGCTTAAAGGAGATGCAATCTACACTAATAATAGAGAAATAAGTGGAATACTAAAGATGAAATATCACTCAGTGTTCAGGGAACCATTAATCACTAGAGATTGACAATCCATATGAGTTTTTTTTACGGTTGAGACTCAAAATCCTACCAATATTTCCATTATTTCTGACATAACTCTAAGCCCACATGACTTCCAGATATAACTCTAACCCCACATGACTTCCAGATTGCAAGTGCCATCACTCTGCGCCAGGACCTGACTCACGGAACTCTACAGTCATTAAGAACAACATGCAAGACACCACTGTCTCGTGCCTTGAGTATTTTATGGAGGGGCCAGGACACAGGAATCATCCCACAGTCCTTAAGAACCACTGACACAGCCCCACTCCACAAAGGTGGCAATAAAGCAATCACAAAAAATACGGACCAATAGCGCTAACGTTAAACATTATCAAAATCTTTGAGAGAATCTTAAGAAGCAAGATCGCTAATCACAGGAAATGTCAACAGCTGCACAACCCAGGACACCATGGCTTAGAGCAAGTCGATCCTGCCTCTCACAACTGCTTGACCATTACCACAAGGTCTTAAATGCACTGAAAGACAAACAAAATACACATATAGTTTACAACAACTTTTCAAAAGTCTTTCATGAGTGTGATCATAATGTAACATGTCATAAAATGCGAGCAAAAAGAACTGGAAGAAAGGGGACAGATGGATACCCAATTTTGTAACGAGTAGAACCCAAAATGTAATAGTGAAGAAAGTGAAATCAGGAGCAGCCACGGTGAAAGTTCTCTTGCCCAAGGCACAGTACTGGCCCCCTGTTCTCTCTCTCTCTCATATCCGACATAGACACAGACATAAATCATAGAACTGTACCATACTTTCCAGACGATACTATAGCCTGTATGAGAGTGACAGCCACTGTCCCGAACAGGTACTTGTAACAGCTGTCTGTAACAGCTGCTTCTAATTGCTTGAAGGCATCACTCTCTCCATAACTACCGTGGGTTCCTAAGTACCTCATTACGGTGCCTAACTGCCCAGTTACTCTGTGTAATGACTCAAGAGGAGGAGGTTATTGCAAGAGGCTGCCTCTTCACTTGATGAGAAGAGTCACCTGACCTCTGTCATACCTGAGGCCTCCCTCTCAGCTCGCTCTGAGGCCAAGCTGGTCAGGCAGGCTGTTGCTGCTAGCATCTTTTAAGCAGTGAGATGACTTCACAATCCCCACCTCTCCTTCAGAGTACAGGTCCTTTACTTCCCTCCTTCAGAGTGCAGGCACTGTATTTCCCTCCTTCAGAGTGCAGGCACTGTACTTCCCTCCTTCAGACTGCAGGCACTGTACTTCCCTCCTTCAGAGTGCAGGCACTGTACTTCCCTCCTTCAGAGTGCAGGCACTGTACTTCCCTCCTTCAGAGTGCAGGCACTGTACTTCCCTCCTTCAGAGTGCAGGCACTGTACTTCCCTCCTTCAGAGTGCAGGCACTGTACTTCCCTCCTTCAGAGTGCAGGCACTGTACTTCCCTCCTTCAGAGTGCAGGCACTGTACTTCCCTCCTTCAGACTGCAGGCACTGTACTTCCCTCCTTCAGACTGCAGGCACTGTACTTCCCTCCTTCAGAGTGCAGGCACTGTACTTCCCTCCTCCAGAACTCAAGTCCTGCTAACCGGTTTCCCTGAATCCCTTACCTTGCTCGCACTCCAACAGCAGATCAATTCACAAAAACCAGTTGCATCCACTCACTCCTCTAACACCTTCACACACATGCCTGCTGCATGCTCAGCACCCTTGAGCCAAAACTCCCTTTACCCCCTCCCTCAGCTCCTAATGAGAATACCCTTACCTATCCTCCTTCCAGATTTATACACCTTGGTCATCCTCTCTAAGTGTCCAAACCACCTCAATAACCCCTCCTCAGCCCTCTGGATAATACTTTTGGTATCCCCTGAACCTCCTTCTAATCTCCAAGCTTCAAGTTCTCACTATATATACACAACACATTGCCCTCAGACACGACAACTATACTGCCGTCAGCCTCCTCCATGAGACGTTTAAAATACATATACATACATTTGTGCAATAATATCACGGTAAACAGGTGAAATGTGAATATGCAAAACAAACACTGTGAAAGAATAGTGAAATTCCGAGCGCTTTCGTGACTTCTCACATTGTCAAGGAATAATGTGAGAAGTCACGAAAGTGCTTGGAATTTCACTATTCTTTCACAGTGTTTGTTTTGCACATACATTTGTATATGCAAACATACACACATACATTTCGGGGGCCAGGAGCTATGAATCGACAGCTGCAACCACATATAGGTGAGTACAAACTGGCAGAGACCGGTGGAAGCAGAGAGAGAGAGAGAGAGAGAGAGAGAGAGAGAGAGAGAGAGAGAGAGAGAGAGAGAGAGAGAGAGAGAGAGAGAGAGAGAGAGAGAGAGAGAAAGAGAGAGAGAGAGAGAGGCACAATGTGTGTAGATCACAAACAATGGCCGCCCATCAGGGTACAGTCAGACTCATCCCACCACTCAGACCCAGCTTTTGCACTAAGAATTTTCGCCACCTGATTACCGTGCCCAGACTATTACACTCTGATTACCATGTCATCAGTATTCACACTGTTGCATGCCTATCAATTAGGCCTACAGAAAAATCTTTTTTGAATTCATACTTTTCACGGCATTAGGACGTGTTCTAATTTTAAGTCACATTTCAGAAAGATTATTATTATTATTATTATTATTATTATTATTAGTAGTAGTAGTAGTAGTAGTAGTACTAGGAGCAACAGAGGCAAAAGCAATAATAGTGATTTTATATATATATATATATATATATATATATATATATATATATATATATATATATATATATATATATATATATATATATATATATCACTATTATTGCTTTTGCCTCTGTTACTCTTAGTGCTACTACTACTACTACTGGTACTACCACAACTATACAATCACTGCTACTGCTACCAATACTACCACCACTTCTATACGACTATTACTACCAGTACTACTCCTATGTGAAGCATTATTACTCTAGTTCCATTTTATTCACCATAATAAAAATGTTTACTTCCACAAGCAGGTAACTGTACATGTTAGTGTAGCAGGAAGTCCAGAGCCAGATGCAAAGTTAGTTATTACCACGTCCTCAAGGCAACTACATTGTCGAATTTCAATATATCACTTTCTTTTATAAGTACATGTGAATACGAGAAGTTTGAAGTAAGTGTATACAGGAATTCACAGGTTATAGTAAAAAAACTTGAAAACCGAAATTCGGTATAGCAAATATGAAACAGAAAACGGTATCCCTATAGTGGGGGATACTTGACTAATTAAATTATAGTTATTAAAAATAGTCGAGAAACGAAAAAAAAAATGGGTGTCGAAAATATAAAAGAAAACATTTATAACGACTTTTTTTCTGGGTTATCCTATATAGATGTCCCGTAGCTCGACTGGTAGCGCCCTCAGCTCACACACTGAGGTCCGTGGTTCGATCCCCGTATGGGTGGCAACATTAGAGCGTGTTTCCTTAAGACACCTATTGTCCATGTTCACCTAGCACCTGGGTGTTAGTCACTTTACTCCTGCTGTCCCTGTTCACCTAGCAGTAAGTAGGTGCGTGCGCATTAGTCACCTTACAACTGCTGTCACTGTTCACCTGTCAGTAAAAGAGGCACCTGGATGTTACTAGACTGGTGTGGGTGGCATCCTGGGGACAAAATTAACCTAAGTTGTGGAAAATGCTCAGCATAACCAGGGACTTCCTATATAGTATGTCACTGATGGCAGCTATGGTCTGTAGAAGTTGTATCATGTACTGGTAGAAATAGATTATTATTATTATTATTATTATTATTATTAGTTATTATTATTATTATTATTATTATTATTATTATTATTATTATTACACAATATCTTGGTGAGGTAGGCTCCCAGACAGACTGACAGACGATAAACACTGCTTGCACATCAATGTGATTCATTACGGGAGGTTAGCTGGTGTTATCCAGTGATGTTCGTTCAGACGCTCAGAGTTTCATTCACCTGCCTAACACCAGCTACGTAAATGTTGTACAAAAATGAGCGAGTCGTTGAGGGTTGTGCACTACCCAGGGTGAGGGAGGGCCGGGTGAGGGAAGGGCGGGTGAGGGAGGGACGGGTGAGGGAGGGACGGGTGAGGGAGGGACGGGTGAGGGAGGGACGGGTGATGGAGGGACGGGTGATGGAGGGCAGGGTGAGGGAGGGCAGGGTGAGGGAAGGCAGGGTGAGGGAAGGCAGGGTGAGGGAAGGCAGGGTGAGGGAAGGCAGGGTGAGGGAGGGCAGGGTGAGGGAAGGCAGGGTGAGGGAAGGCAGGGTGAGGGAAGGCAGGGTGAGGGAAGGCAGGGTGAGGGAAGGCAGGGTGAGGGAGGGCAGGGTGAGGGAAGGCAGGGTGAGGGAAGGCAGGGTGAGGGAAGGCAGGGTGAGGGAAGGCAGGGTGAGGGAAGGCAGGGTGAGGGAAGGCAGGGTGAGGGATGGAAGGGTGAGGGAAGGCAGGGTGAGGGAAGGCAAGGTGAGGGAAGGCAGGGTGAGGGAAGGCAGGGTGAGGGAAGGCAGGGTGAGGGAAGGCAGGGTGAGGGAAGGCAGGGTGAGGGAAGGCAGGGTGAGGGAAGGCAGGGTGAGGGAGGGCAGGGTGAGGGAAGGCAGGGTGAGGGAAGGCAGGGTGAGGGAAGGCAGGGTGAGGGACGGCCGGGTGAGGGACGGCAGGGCGAGGGAAGGCAGGGTGAGGGAAGGCAGGGTGAGGGAAGGCAGGGTGAGGGAAGGCAGGGTGAGGGAAGGCAGGGTGAGGGAAGGCAGGGTGAGGGAGGGCAGGGTGAGGGAAGGCAGGGTGAGGGAAGGCAGGGTGAGGGAAGGCAGGGTGAGGGAAGGCAGGGTGAGGGAAGGCAGGGAAAACATTACAAGGATGTGGGTGTCCACAGATTTAGAAGCGCTAACATAATATAGTGAAATTAAATGCTGAGAGAGAGAGAGAGAGAGAGAGAGAGAGAGAGAGAGAGAGAGAGAGAGAGAGAGAGAGAGAGAGAGAGAGAGAGAGGGAGGGAGGAGGTAGGAGGGGGAGGTTGTACCTCCAGAGACTACCACACATCATTAGCCAACCAGGCGCCACTAATTCACCTTCGTTTTAACAGTATTTCCTAAAACACTCTACACCTCCCTTTACTATAGACACACACACACACACACACAGGAGCTAGGAGCCAGGAGCTAGGACTCGACCCCTGCAACCTCAACTAGGCGAGTACACACACACACACATACACACAGAAGTTGAAGACACAGATGAATCACAGGGATGTTAGGAAGTATTTCTTCAGTCACAGAGTAGTCAGGAAGTGGAATAGTTTGGGAAGCGATGTAGTGGAGACAGGATCCATACATAGCTTTAAGCAGATGTATGATAAAGCTCACGGTTCAGGGAGAGTGATCCAGTAGCGACCAGTGAAGAGGCGGGGCCAGGAGCTAGGACCCTCAACTAGGTGAGTACAACTAGGTAAGTACACACACACAGCGAGTCAGGGTACGTGGCGAGGTGTCAGAGTGGGCGCCTGTGACCAGCGGGGTCCCACAGGGGTCAGTCCTAGGACCAGTGCTGTTTCTGGTATTTGTGAACGACATGACGGAAGGAATAGACTCTGAGGTGTCCCTGTTTGCAGATGACGTGAAGTTGATGAGTAGAATTCACTCGATTAAAGACCAGGCAGAACTACAAAGGGATCTGGACAGGCTGTAGACCTGGTCCAGCAATTGGCTCCTGGAGTTCAACCCCACCAAGTGCAAAGTCATGAAGATTGGGGAAGGGCAAAGAAGACCGCAGACGGAGTACAGTCTAGGGGGTCAGAGACTACAAACCTCACTCAAGGAAAAAGATCTTGGGGTGAGTATAACACCAGGCACATCTCCTGAAGCGCACATCAACCAAATAACTGCTGCAGCATATGGGCGCCTAGCAAACCTCAGAACAACATTCCGACATCTTAATAAGGAATCGTTCAGGACCCTGTACACCGGTGTACGTTAGGCCCATATTGGAGTATGCGGCACCAGTTTGGAACCCACACCTAGCCAAGCACGTGAAGAAACTAGAGAAAGTGCAAAGGTTTGCAACAAGACTAGTCCCAGAGCTAAGAGGTATGTCCTACGAGGAGAGGTTAAGGGAAATCGACCTAACGACACTGGAGGACAGAAGAGATAGGGGGTACATGATAACGACATACAAAATATTGAGAGGAATTGACAAGGTGGACAAAGACAGGATGTTCCAGAGATGGGACACAGCAACAAGGGGACATAGTTGGAAGTTGAAGACACAGATGAATCACAGGGATGTTAGGAAGTATTTCTTCAGCCACAGAGTAGTCAGGAAGTGGAATAGTTTGGGAAGCGATGTAGTGGAGGCAGGATCCATACATAGCTTTAAGCAGAGGTATGATAAAGCTCACGGTTCAGGGAGAGTGACCTAGTAGCGACCAGTGAAGAGGCGGGGCCAGGTGCTAGAACTCGACCCCCGCAACCTCAACTAGGTGAGTACACACACACACACACACACACACACATACACACTCTCGAGAGTGTAGCAGTGGAGTCAGGATCCACACATAGCTTTAAGATGAGGTACGATAATATGGAGCAGTGAGTGGACCTAGTAGCGACTAGCGAAGAGGCGGGGCCAGGAGCTGTGAATTGACCCCTGCAACCCCAAACAGGTGAGTACAACTAGGTGTATGTGTTTACTCACATATCTGTGGTTGCTAGGGTCGAGTCACAGCTCCTGGCCCCCGCCTATTCGCTGGTCGCTACTAGGTGTGTGTGTGTGTGTGTGTGTACTCACCTAGTTGTACTCACCTAGTTGAGGTTGCGGGGGTCGAGTCCGAGCTCCTGGCCCCGCCTCTTCACTGATCGCTACTGTGTGTGTGTGTGTGTGTGTGTGTGTGTGTGTGTGTGTGTGTGTGCGCGTGTGTGTGTGTGTGTGTGTGTGTGTGTGTGTGTGTGTGTGTGTGTGTGTGTGTGTGTGTGTGTGTGTGTGTGTGTGTGTGTGTGTGTGTGTAATCAATTGTTAATGTTCGTGGGGATTTTTTGGTAGGTTTCAAACGTATCTACTACACGAGAATCATTAGTCCTGCAACTCTTAACACCAAACGTACTTTAATACCTTATTTTAGTGTATATTGACCAATATACACACACCTAACAATGTATATATGATGTTGGGTGTAGTGGATAGGCTTTAAACCCCATTAACCAAAGAACCAGCCTTAATGACCCTCGTGTAGTGGATAGGCTTTAAGCCCCACTAACCAACCAATCAGAGTTATCTTAGACAAGAGACAAGGTTGCCACTCACAAGAAAGCGCCAATGAGAGAAGCAAGATGGCGCTGTTTTTTATTTTGGCGATTAATGGCCAATTTTTCGCGCTCGCGCCAAAAAACAGGAAGAAAGAAGAGTGTTCATTGGCTGGTTCATACTGAGGAAGTGACGTAGGTGATGCAGTTTCCCAGTCTGCCACCAAATACTTGGATTTTATTTCTCTTTCGCAAAGTCGAAATCATTTCCGCATTATTATAATACAGAGTTAAGCGCTAAAGCTGTAAGGACCATAGAGCGCCTGTGGAAATGGAAGGCAATCAGAGAGAGAGAGAGAGAGAGAGAGAGAGAGAGAGAGAGAGAGAGAGAGAGAGAGAGAGAGAGAGAGAGAGAGAGAGAGAGAGAGAGAGAGAGAGAGAGAGCTTCAATGCTTTCCTTCAACAGCATGAAGACAGCCTTCAAGGTAATAACGAGAGGAATTACTTTATAATGAACAGGTAAACAATCTCACTCCAGCAGTGAGAGACCTTACTTCTGTTGACACTTTCCCAGTTGCTGGAGAAAGTGTTGGAACTCATTTTTGTAACTACCTGAGCGAGGTGCCTTCACAGCCAAGTTACGGAGCGACGGGAGGGACATAACATAATCTCGGATACTGTGCAAATTTTATTGAGGCCCAGGGATGTGACATACAGTAAAGATCCGGGGCCTTATTTTGGCTATACCCCTGCCATCTAGTTCTCCCTGCCTTCCTCCCTCCCTCCCTGCCTGTCTCCGTACCTCCCTGCATACCTATATCCCTCCCTGCCTGCCTCCATACCCCTGGTATCCCTCCCTCTCTCCCTCCCAGCTGCTTCTCTCCCTCCCGTGGGTCGTATAAAGAACGGAAATTACTTAGGTGAGATTGGATCAGGACAGAGGCGCCTTACCTAGTTTTTACTGTGTGAGAATGTTGTTAAGTCAGTGCACGCCAGCGTGTGAAGTCAGTGCACGCCAGCGTGTGAAGTCAGTGCACGCCAGCGTGTGAAGTCAGTGCACGCCAGCGTGTGAAGTCAGTGCACGCCAGCGTGGCTAATAGTACACTGCCAGCGTGTGAAGTCAGTGCACGCCAGCCTAGCTAACAGTACACTGCCAGTGTAACTACTGACGCTGCACCTACACGAGTGCAGATCACTTTTAAAACTCCCCCATATATATACATAACGGCAAACTTTCTCTTATTCTCTATATTCAAAACTAGCCGTAGCCTCTTGTTATTAGGAGAGCCGAAGGTGTTGAATATTACGGTGCTGGGATACACGTAGGTAACTCTGCCTGGAGGGTACCTGAGGAATGCTTGCAGGGGTCGACGCCCCCCGCAGGCTGGTCCCAGACAAGGTCTCCTGCTAGACCAGAGCCTCATTAACCAAGCTGTTACTGCTGGCAGCACGCCAGCAGTACACACACACACACACACACATCTAGGCAGCTTTGAGATACAGACACATACGCAGTAGTGATCCTTTATTAGTTACGTTTCGCCCACACAGTTGGCGAAACGTATTATACTGCATTTGTGTCTTATGTTTTTACTTGCATGATCATGTTCTGACTAGCAAGATAACTTGCTTGATCATGTCCTTCCTACGGACGACACTCTATAGAGCAACAGTGCCATAAAATCTTAATAATGAGTGCCATAAACCCACCTGGAAAGAGTCAACATGCGTGGCCCAAGACTCCTCAACCTGCTACCAGCAGGTTTTAGAAATAGTGAAGGAACGAAATTTAATCTTTTCCAGAGGATTCTGAACCGCTGTCTGCTACAAGTGCCTGATCGACCAGACTCTGATAGGCTCTGAGAGTCTGCAGGCCGCTGTGGTCATCAGACTGACTGGCCAGGCACTCGACAATGAAATATGCCGACACACAAGAAGAACCGTGGATACCAGACACAGGCATACCACAGGTATAACCAGGTCGTGTAGTTCCCACTGGCACTTAACCCAGGCAAGATGAACTACCACTTGAGCTGTGCTTGAGCGCTCCTCCAAATTTCAATATTCCCGTCAGTAGATGACATGTCAGTCCACGTTGGAGTCAAGTTGGTCGTTCCATGAACCAGTATAACCCAGGTCACTTATAACCGGAGAATGAGCCACATGTGTGACTATCCTTATTGGTCATGAAGATGTCCATGAGGTTTATCAAGTCATGTTTGATTCCATGTAGGGTTTATCAAGTCATGTTTCACTCCGTGTATAGCTCTATCAATTCCTGTTACACTCCGTGTAGAGCTCTATCAAGTCATGTTTCACTCCGTGTAGAGCTCTATCAAGTCACGTTTCACTCCGTGTAGAGCTCTATCAAGTCACGTTTCACTCCGTGTAGAGCTCTATCAAGTCATGTTTCACTCCGTGTAGAGCTCTATCAAGTCACGTTTCACTCCGTATAGAGCTCTATCAAGTCACGTTTCACTCCGTGTAGAGCTCTATCAAGTCATGTTTCACTCCGTGTAAAGCTCTATCAAGTCATGTTTCACTCCGTGTAGAGCTCTATCAAGTCACGTTTCACTCCGTGTAGAGCTCTATCAAGTCATGTTTCACTCCGTGTAGAGCTCTATCAAGTCATGTTTCACTCCGTGTAGAGCTCTATCAAGTCACGTTTCACTCCGTGTAGAGCTCTATCAAGTCATTTTTCACTCCGTGTAGAGCTCTATCATGTTTCACTCCGTGTAGAGCTCTATCATGTTTCACTCCGTGTAGAGCTCTATCAAGTCATGTTTCACTCCATGTAGAGCTCTATCAAGTCATGTTTCACTCCGTGTAGAGCTCTATCAAGTCATGTTTCACTCCGTGTAGAGCTCTATCAAGTCATGTTTCACTCCGTGTAGAGCTCTATCAAGTCACGTTTCACTCCGTGTAGAGCTCTATCAAGTCATGTTTCACTCCGTGTAGAGCTCTATCATGTTTCACTCCGTGTAGAGCTCTATCAAGTCATGTTTCACTCCGTGTAGAGCTCTATCAAGTCATGTTTCACTCCGTGTAGAGCTCTATCAAGTCATGTTTCACTCCGTGTAGAGCTCTATTAAGTCACGTTTCACCCCGTGTAGAGCTTTATCAAGTCTTAAGAAAGCTCTACACAGAGAGAAACATATCTTCTTTGTTCATTAATGTCCGTAGTTCAACGCTTGGAGTCGAGCGAACATTAAGTTAGCGAAAGAACTCCACGAAACTCTGGATTTCGCCAAATCAACGTTTGCATTTCGTTCGCACTACGTAATACTCTGTGAATGAGGACCTTACACACAGGGCGGAGGCCACTACCACGCTGTGTTGTATCAGGGAATCTAAATTAGATTACTCGGTCCTGGTACAGAAAAAACTATAAGGCGCGTACTAAAACACACACACACACACACACACACACACACACACACACACACACACACACACACACACACACACACACACACACACACATACACACACACACAGCCTGGGGGTGACTGTGGGGAGAACTAGACACACAGTATCGATCTCCACATTTGTGTTGACGCTGACCAACCAAGTCTTGATTTGTTGTGGTTGTTGGTGAAAGGGTGGCTGGAACTGCAGGGAGGACACGAGGAAAAGACGAGGCCAGGAGGGAGGACACGAGGCCAGGGGAGAGGGAATGAAGGCAGGAGGGAGGCAGCTGGACACAGAAAAGGGTAGAATGGAGAGGGTAAGGTAAATGAAAGGAGATGGTAGATTCCTTACCTTGTACACCAACATAAATTACTGAGAGCTGCTAGCTTCTTACTACAAAGAGAGAAAGAGAGAGAGAGAGAGAGAGAGAGAGAGAGAGAGAGAGAGAGAGAGAGAGAGAGAGAGAGAGAGAGAGAGAGAGAGAGAGAGAGAGAGAGAGATTGTATTTACATCATACAGTATTGTACAAGCGACCTTCCTCCCAAGAAAAACACAATCGTGGGGGGAGGGGGGGTTGACCTTGTCCGGGCTGCGAGGTTAACTGGGGATCAGAGGTCACTGGAAGTCACGAGGTCACTGGAGGTCAGCGAGGGAAAGGAAGGTCAGCAAGTGACGCCAGGGGCAGGAAGAAGGAACTACCAGTCATTCATTACACAAAGACTGACAAGAATCCATCATTATGAGGCAGGAAGAGAGAGAGAGAGAGAGAGAGAGAGAGAGAGAGAGAGAGAGAGAGAGAGAGAGAGAGAGAGAGAGAGAGAGAGAGAGAGAGAGCCTATACTTAAAAGAAAACTGGCTACAATATACAATATTATCCTGCATAGATAGTAAAGCCGAAGGCTCTCTCCCCACACCTCACTCCATCTGGGTGATGGGGGTGTTAAAAAATGGGGAAGAGTAGACATAAACGGAAAGAGGGAAGAGCAAGGTGAGAGGAGTGAAAAGAGGAGAAAAATGGGACTTGGGGAAACGATAAACAGGGAATGGGGAAGATGTAAATGATGGGAAGACGGTAGAGAATTTGAGCCAAAATATTCCCTCTTTCTCTCTCTCTCCCTCTTTCTCTCTCTCTCTCTCTCTCTCTCCCTAGGATAATAAGAGAAGTGTTCTCACCCCAGCAGTTGCTAGGATGCTACGACAGCAGTCCTAGACATCCTGGGAGATGCTGTACTTCATGGCGTTAGTATCTCTCGGTCTCAAAACTGTAAGGTTCCGGGTTCGATTCCCGGGGAAGAGCTTTGTCAGGTCTTATTTAATTTTGTGTAGAGTTTAATCAAGTCTTATTTCACTCTGTATAAAGCTTTACCATGTTTCACTCTGTGTAGAGCTTTACCAAGTCTTATTTCACTCTTTGTAGAGCTTTATTATATTTCACTCTGCATAGAGCTTTATCATGCTTACCTATATCTGGAGCTTCATTAAGTTTTAATCTAACAGAGCTCTACGCACACAAACAGCCACGCACAAATATAACAACGACAATACTAAGGACGAACAAACACAAGGACCAAACAAAACAACAGCACAGAGACAAACAAGAACGCCAACAGAAGCTACAAGAACAACGGAGAGAAGAGCATAAACATGCCTCCCCTGTCAGGCACACAGCCCACACCGTTAATTATCCTGTTAACAGGTAACGGTATACCCCTCCCCCTTTCCTACCCTGCTCCCCACCCCTCCTCCCTCCCCCACACCAAGGCCAGTGTTGCAGTGTGTTGCGCCCCCCCCCCGGGGTCAACACACCGTCTACACGAATCGGAACACGGAATTCACACGTCGTCCCGTGTGGAGGTGGTGAAGACTGAGACACGGGAGGCACACGGCAATCACGGAGCAATAAAGCCAGGTGATGGTGATGAATAAAGCCAGACAACAATAAAGCAAGGTGATGGTGATGATGAATAAAGCCAGACAACAATAAAGCAAGGTGATGGTGATGATGAATAAAGCCAGACAACAATAAAGCAAGGTGATGGTGATGATGATGAATAAAGCCAGACAACAATAAAGCAAGGTGATGGTGATGATGAATAAAGCCAGACAACAATAAAGCAAGGTGACGGTGATGATGAATAAAGCCAGACAACAATAAAGCCAGGTGACGGTGATGATGAATAAAGCCAGACAACAATAAAGGCAGGTGACGGTGATGATGAATAAAGCCAGACAACAATAAAGCCAGGTGATGGTGATGATGAATAAAGCCAGACAACATTAAAGCCAGGTGACGGTGATGATGAATAAAGCCAGACAACAATAAAGCCAGGTGATGGTGATGATGAATAAAGCCAGACAACAATAAAGCCAGGTGACGGTGATGATGAATAAAGACAGACAACAATAAAGCAAGGTGACGGTGATCATGAATAAAGCCAGACAACAATAAAGCCAGGTGATGGTGATCATGATGAATAAAGCCAGACAACAATAAAGCCAGGTGATGGTGATCATGATGAATAAAGCCAGACAATAATAAAGCCAGACAATAATAAAGCCAGACAATAATAAAGCCAGACAATAATAAAGACAAACAATAATAAAGCCAGACAATAATAAAGCTAGACAATAATAAAGACAAACAATAATAAAGCCAGACAATAATAAAGCTAGACAATAATAAAGCCAGACAATAATAAAGCCAAACAATAATAAAGCCAGACAATAATAAAGCTAGACAATAATAAAGCCAGACAATAATAAAGCCAAACAATAATAAAGCCAGACAATAATAAAGCCAGACAATAATAAAGCCAGACAATAATAAAGCCAGACAATAATAAAGCCAAACAATAATAAAGCCAAACAATAATAAAGCCAAACAATAATAAAGCCAGACAATAATAAAGCCAGACAATAATAAAGCCAGACAATAATAAAGCCAGACAATAATAAAGCCAGACAATAATAAAGCCAGACAATAATAAAGCCAGACAATAATAAAGCCAGACAATAATAAAGCCAGACAATAATAAAGCCAGACAATAATAAAGCCAGACAATAATAAAGCCAGACAATAATAAAGCCAGACAATAATAAAGCCAGACAATAATAAAGCCAGACAATAATAAAGCCAGACAATAATAAAGCCAGACAACAATAAAGCCAGACAACAATAAAGCCAGACAACAATAAAGCCAGACAACAATAAAGCCAGACAACAATAAAGCCAGACAACAATAAAGCCAGACAACAATAAAGCCAGACAACAATAAAGCCAGACAACAATAAAGCCAGACAACAATAAAGCCAGACAACAATAAAGCCAGACAATAATAAAGCCAGACAATAATAAAGCCAGACAATAATAAAGCCAGACAATAATAAAGCCAGACAATAATAAAGCCAGACAATAATAAAGCCAGACAATAATAAAGCCAGACAATAATAAAGCCAGACAATAATAAAGCCAGACAATAATAAAGCCAGACAATAATAAAGCCAGACAATAATAAAGCCAGACAATAATAAAGCCAGACAATAATAAAGCCAGACAATAATAAAGCCAGACAATAATAAAGCCAGACAATAATAAAGCCAGACAATAATAAAGCCAGACAATAATAAAGCCAGACAATAATAAAGCCAGACAATAATAAAGCCAGACAATAATAAAGCCAGACAATAATAAATCCAGACAATAATAAAGCCAGACAATAATAAAGCCAGACAATAATAAAGCCAGACAATAATAAAGCCAGACAATAATAAAGCCAGACAATAATAAAGCCAGACAATAATAAAGCCAGACAATAATAAAGCCAGACAATAATAAAGCCAGACAATAATAAAGCCAGACAATAATAAAGCCAGACAATAATAAAGCCAGACAATAATAAAGCCAGACAATAATAAAGCCAGACAATAATAAAGCCAAACAATAATAAAGCCAAACAATAATAAAGCCAGACAATAATAAAGCCAAACAATAATAAAGCCAGACAATAATAAAGCCAGACAATAATAAAGCCAAACAATAATAAAGCCAAACAATAATAAAGCCAGACAATAATAAAGCCAAACAATAATAAAGCCAGACAATAATAAAGCCAAACAATAATAAAGCCAAACAATAATAAAGCCAGACAATAATAAAGCCAAACAATAATAAAGCCAGACAATAATAAAGCCAGACAATAATAAAGCCAAACAATAATAAAGCCAAACAATAATAAAGCCAGACAATAATAAAGCCAAACAATAATAAAGCCAGACAATAATAAAGCCAAACAATAATAAAGCCAAACAATAATAAAGCCAGACAATAATAAAGCCAAACAATAATAAAGCCAGACAATAATAAAGCCAGACAATAATAAAGCCAGACAATAATAAAGCCAGACAATAATAAAGCCAGACAATAATAAAGCCAGACAATAATAAAGCCAGACAATAATAAAGCCAGACAATAATAAAGCCAGACAATAATAAAGCTAGTCTGACGTAAGACATTTCATTATAAATTTTCAGAGGAAGATAAAGCCACTCCAGGAGGGCCCTTAAGGTCGAAGATCTCATTGCAACAGAGTGTGTTGGTGTCCCTTGTGACCGTCCAACTCACATGATTCTTGCCTCTTCCTCCTCTTTACTTCTCCTTTCCTCTCGCCTTCCTTCCTTCCCTCCATTCTTTATTTTTTCCCTCTCACCTTGCCTTTTCTTCTCGTTTCCTTGTCTTCCTTCTATTCCCTTCTTTATTCTGCTGCTCTTCCTTCTTATTCTTCTTCTCTTTCCATGTTTTACACGAAGCAGGAACAACAGCAACAGTAGTAGCAACAGAAACAGCAATAATAACAACAGTAGCAACAACAGCAACAGAAACAGCAACAATAACAACAGTAGTAGCAACAACAGTAGAAGCAACAGAAACAGCAACAATAACAGCAGTAGTAGCAACAACAGTAGAAGCAACAGAAACAGCAACAATAACAGCAGTAGTAGCAACAACAGTAGAAGCAACAAAAACAGTAACAATAACAACAGTAGTAGCAACAACAGTAGAAGCAACAGAAACAGCAACAATAACAACAGTAGAAGCAACAGAAACAGCAACAATAACAACAGTAGTAGCAACAAAAACAACAATAACAACAGAAACACGATGAAGAATTCAGACACTTATGCAACATATGGGAATCTTTATTGAGGAAACGTTTCGCCACACAGTGGCTTCATCAGTCCAATACAAAGCATGAAGGAGAGGAGGAGTTTGAGGTAATCAGTCCCTCAGCGTGAAGTCGATGTGTTCAGTTAATCAATCTTGTATATAAGCCACGTCTACGGCCCAGTGCTGTACATTCTACAAGATTGATGGACTGAACACATCGACTTCACGCTGAGGGACTGATTACCTCAAACTCCTCCTCTCCTTCATGCTTTGTATTGGACTGATGAAGCCACTGTGTGGCGAAACGTTTCCTCAATAAAGATTCCCATATGTTGCATAAGTGTCTGAATTCTTCAACTTGTCGGTTTTCAAAACCATTCATCACAACAGAAACAGGAGCAGCAACAATAACAGCAGTAGTAGCAACAAAAACAACAGTAGCAACAGCAGAAAGAGCAGCAACAGCAACAACAGTACTAGCAACAACAATAAGAGTAGCAACAAGTAATAGTAGGTGTCCGTGTCCACCAACAGTTGGTAGGTGTCCGTGTCCACCAACAGTTGATAGGTGTCCGTGTCCACCAACAGTCAGTAGGTGTCTGTGTCCACCAACAGTCAGTAGGTGTCCGTGTCCACCAACAGTTGGTAGGTGTCCGTGTCCACCAACAGTTGGTAGGTGTCCGTGTCCACCAACAGTCGGTAGGTGTCTGTGTCGACCAACAGTCGGTAGGTGTCCGTGTCCACCAACAGTTGGTAGGTGTCCGTGTCCACCAACAGTCGGTAGGTGTCCGTGTCCACCAACAGTTGGTAGGTGTCCGTGTCCACCAACAGTCGGTAGGTGTCCGTGTCCACCAACAGTTGGTAGGTGTCCGTGTCCACCAACAGTCGGTAGGTGTCCGTGTCCACCAACAGTCGGTAGGTGTCCGTGTCCACCAACAGTTGGTAGGTGTCCGTGTCCACCAACAGTCGGTAGGTGTCCGTGTCCACCAACAGTCGGTAGGTGTCCGTGTCCACCAACAGTCGGTAGGTGTCCGTGTCCACCAACAGTTGGTAGGTGTCCGTGTCCACCAACAGTCGGTAGGTGTCCATGTCCACCAACAGTCGGTAGGTGTCCGTGTCCACCAACAGTTGGTAGGTGTCCGTGTCCACCAACAGTCGGTAGGTGTCCGTGTCCACCAACAGTCGACAAGTAAACAGTGTATAAGTTAACAAACCTCCCAATTTCTCTAAGGCTTGAATCTAGCATACAAGATCACGGGAACGATATCGTAACTAGTAATTTAACCACTTGAAGCAATAAAATCCAGACGTGGTCTCCCAATCACGTTCTCAAGGAAGAACGTCTTCGCTCTCAGCGTGCTTCACATACGCAATGACCTGGGCGAGGCAGTGCTGAAGACAGGTCCTTGAGAATGACGTGGAGGAGGCAGTGGTGAAGACAGGTCCTTGAGAATGACGTGGAGGAGGCAGTGGTGAAGACAGGTCCTGGAGAATGACCTGGAGGACGCAGTGATGAAGACAGGTCCTTGAGAATGATCTGGAGGAGGCAGTGATGAAGACAGGTCCTTGAGAATGAACTGGGTGAGGCAGTGATGAAGACAGGTCCTTGATAATGAACTGGAGGAGGCAGTGATGAAGACAGGTCCTTGAGAATGAACTGGGTGAGGCAGTGATGAAGACAGGTCCTTGAGAATGAACTGGAGGAGGCAGTGATGAAGACAGGTCCTTGAGAATGAACTGGGTGAGGCAGTGATGAAGACAGGTCCTTGATAATGAACTGGAGGAGGCAGTGATGAAGACAGGTCCTTGAGAATGAACTGGAGGAGGCAGTGATGAAGACAGGTCCTTGAGAATGAACTGGGTGAGGCAGTGATGAAGACAGGTCCTTGATAATGAACTGGAGGAGGCAGTGATGAAGACAGGTCCTTGAGAATGAACTGGAGGACGCAGTGATGAAGACAGGTCCTTGAGAATGATCTGGAGGAGGCAGTGATGAAGACAGGTCCTTGAGAATGAACTGGGTGAGGCAGTGATGAAGACAGGTCCTTGATAATGAACTGGAGGAGGCAGTGATGAAGACAGGTCCTTGAGAATGAACTGGGTGAGGCAGTGATGAAGACAGGTCCTTGAGAATGAACTGGAGGAGGCAGTGATGAAGACAGGTCCTTGAGAATGAACTGGGTGAGGCAGTGATGAAGACAGGTCCTTGATAATGAACTGGAGGAGGCAGTGATGAAGACAGGTCCTTGAGAATGAACTGGAGGAGGCAGTGATGAAGACAGGTCCTTGAGAATGAACTGGGTGAGGCAGTGATGAAGACAGGTCCTTGATAATGAACTGGAGGAGGCAGTGATGAAGACAGGTCCTTGAGAATGAACTGGAGGAGGCAGTGATGAAGACAGGTCCTTGAGAATGAACTGGAGGAGGCAGTGATGAAGACAGGTCCTGGAGAATGAACTGGAGGAGGCAGTGATGAAGACAGGTCCTTGAGAATGACCTGGAGGAGGCAGTGGTGAAGACAGGTCATTGAGAATGACCTGGAGGAGGCAGTGTTGAAGACAGGTCCTGCAGAATGACCTGGGCGAGGCAGTGCTGAAGACAGGTCCTTGAGAATGACCTGGAGGAGGCAGTGAAGACAGGTCCTGGAGAATGACCTGGAAGAGGCAGTGAAGACAGGTCCTTGAGAATGACCTGGAGGAGGCAGTGATGAAGACAGGTCCTTGAGAATGACCTGGAGGAGGCAGTGGTGAAGACAGGTCATTGAGAATGACCTGTACGAGGCAGTGGCGAAGACAGTTCCTTGAGAATGACCTGGAGGAGGCAGTGGTTAAGACAGGTCCTGGAGAATGACCTGGAGGAGGCAGTGAAGACAGGTCCTTGAGAATGACCTGGAGGAGGCAGTGGTTAAGACAGGTCCTTGAGAATGATCTGGAGGAGGCAGTGGTGAAGACAGGTCCTTGAGAATGACCTAGAGGAGGCAGTGATGAAGACAGGTCCTTGAGAATGACCTGGAGGAGGCAGTGGTGAAGACAGGTCCTGGAGAATGACCTGGAGGAGGCAGTGATGAAGACAGTTCCTTGAGAATGACCTGGAGGAGGCAGTGGTGAAGACAGGTCCTGGAGAATGACCTAGAGGAGGCAGTGATGAAGACAGGTCCTTGAGAATGACCTGGAGGAGGCAGTGGTGAAGACAGGTCCTTCAAAATGACCTGATAGAGGCAGTGGTGAAAACAGGTCCTTGAGGATGGCCTGAACGAGGCAGTGGTAAAGACAGGTCCTGGAGAATGACCTGGAGGAGGCAGTGATGAAGACAGTTCCTTGAGAATGACCTGGAGGAGGCAGTGGTGAAGACAGGTCCTGGAGAATGACCTGGAGGAGGCAGTGGTGAAGACAGGTCCTGGAGAATGACCTGGAGGAGGCAGTGGTGAAGACAGGTCCTTGAGAATGACCTGGAGGAGGCAGTGATGAAGACAGGTCCTTGAGAATGATCTAGAGGAGGCAGTAGTGAAGACAGGTCATTGAGAATGACCTATACGAGGCAGTGATGACGACAGGTCCTTGGGAATGACCTGGAGGAGGCAGTGGTGAAGACAGGTCCTTCAAAATGACCTGGTAGAGGCAGTGGCGAAAACAGGTCCTTGAGGATGACCTGAACGAGGCAGTGGTAAAGACAGTTCCTTGAGAATGACCTGGAGGAGGCAGTGGTGGAGACATGTCCTTGAGAATGACCTGGAGGAGGTAGTGGTGGAGACAGTTCCCTGAGAATGACCTGGAAGAGGCAGTGGTGGAGACAGGTCCTTGAGAATGACCTGGAGGAGGCAGTGGTGGATGTGAGAGCTTACTAAGACGCTCTCGACTTCTCCCTCACATTGGCTAAATCTCGTGAAAGTAATCAGAATGAAATACGGAGTTCTGCTTCCCACTTAAACACGTAATAAACCCCAAAGACGATAACTCTCCAGCTGCCCGCAGTCAATGAACACAACTCAAAAGGTAACATGAGTCAAGTAAAACAAATCAAAACCCAACTTGAGTCGATTAAAGTAACTCAAACGTAATTTGACTCAATAAAAGCTTACAGAACTCTCTTTATCTCAGGAGTACGTATCAGGAACTACCCACAGAACAATAAAAAATTCTGCTGTGAAAATTGTGATGGTAGAAAGATAGTGTGGCGATACACATGAACTAGACAGTCCACCCAGAGAAGAACAAACTTTTCTCAAGACAACGTTTCGCTCAACCAGAGCCTAGTCACGACTTCATACAAGGGTGAAATATCGACAGTATGGAGTAGAAGGCACATAAATAAGGTGTTACTGTGAAAACGTTTCTCCCTGTGTAAAGATTTTCACAAAGGTAATGGTAGTCATAACCAAAACTTGCTCTTCTGACAAGCATGATGCTGAAAGAGTTTCTTTTTTCTCGGGTCACGCTGCCTCGGTGGGAGACGGCCAGTGTGTCAAAACATAAAAGAATTCGACCACTTAAATAAATGAGAACTAAGAAACCTTCGGCGCTCGAGTGCACTTAATGACTAAGAGAAGACAAAGATTAGCTCTCTCTTTCTCGAAGATTATAAATGAGGAACGTGGTCAGACGAGACACTACATACAAAGGACCATGACGTCCAGCCACGCGTCGTAAGAAACAAATTCTGAGTTCAAACAGCAGGGAGAGGGAGTAAGAGGCTAGTTTATTGTGCACGGGATGGATATGAGTTGCACAATAAACCAGCCTTACTCTGACAGGTCAAGGTAGGTCGTGATTAGAGAGAAGGAAGGACTGGGCCTCCTCCAGCAGTCTGTGTTGAGTGACCGCACAAGAAGGCCAGCGAGGTTCCCCCGTGGTCCGGTCCCAGACCTAGCCTCCTGGCATGATCGCATCATCAATTACAATACAATCTGGAGGGAGGTGTGGAGGTACTTACCCAGCCTTCCTGACCGCGCCGGTGCAGTTGAAGGAGGCTGCAGTAGTGCCAGCTCGAGGAGCCTTGTAAGGAGAGTTGTGGACGCTCTCACCGTCTTCATCTTCACTTACCGCCGTCGTGAGAGACATCCGGTCATCATCGGACATCTGAAACACAACACAAAGATGTTCAGTGTAACAGTCTAGATATTACTCCTCTGGTATCATTCAAGAAACATTGTTTCCTCTCACTATTATAATTTAAAGAGAATTAATTATATTTTGTTATTCAGTAAGATCTAATCTCTTGAGTTATTCTCCTGAGCTGACAGGTGACTGGATGTACCTTGTTACATTAATAGATTCATTATATTAGTTTTTACATTGGGATTATTGAGCTGACAGGTGACTGGATGTGCCATGCTAGCATTATTTAACCTATCAAAAGCTTCCTGAAGGGCTTACGTGTAGCAAAATACCAACACACATAAATTATTATAAAAATAGCTGTCATCACAAACAAAAAAACATACTAAACATCTGATCAGAGACAAGCATAAAAGTATATATACAACAAAATGACAAAATATATGTCAAAAAATACAAAAAAAAATCAGTTTGTCGAGCCTTGCAGATATGAGTCCTGTGTTTTTCAACAGTAGCAAAACTCATCTTGATAAGTCGGAGACTATCGTTCCAAAGGTGTCACGTTTCATGATGACTACTGTGATCTGAGGTGCCAAATGTCCTCAACAACTAGTTTATACCTCTTATTTCATATTATTTATTTTGTGTGTTACTATTACTTGGGGATAAAGGGACACATGCTAGTCTCTCAAGCCCAGAACTGAAGAGATGAGGCAGTATGGAAGGGAAGAGCAGCTTTGTTGGCAGAGCGACCAGCTAACATAACAAAAGCCAAGCATGAGATGCAGTGGATTGGTGGCAGCGGTGGAATTATGGAAGTGGATTGGTGGCAGAAGTAGTCATGGAAGTGATGGATTGGTGGCTGTGGTGGTATTATGGAAGTGGTAGTTTGGTGGCTGTGGGATCATAGATATGGTAGTTTGGTGGCAGCAGTGGGATTGTGGAAGTGGTGGTTACTGGCAATTGTAGGTCGGTGGCAGTGGTAAGTCGACAGCAGAAGTAGGTTGGTGGCAGCAGTAAATTGATGGTAGTGGTGGCACCAGTATAATATTGACCATAGGTGGGTTTGTGGAAGCTGTGGCAGGAGGGAAGATGAAAGGATCTTTTCATCACCAGAAACACCCATACTGAGTAAAATAGTATAGGCCGATAAGCCAGGGTAACTAGTCTGTGTATGCTGCACGTGCTTCTGAGTTTGAAAGAGCGAGCCAGGACTTGACAAAAAAAAAATAGCCCTCTATAGCAAGGATGGATTCTGCAGCAAAAACATATGGAAGAGATGAGAAGTTGGAATAGGAAGGAGTTAGTGAGAGGGGAGTGAGTGAATAAGTTTTACCTTTTAGAGAAGGAGGAGTGTCAAATGGAAGCATTTGAGGGGGATGGGATGTAGAAGAAAGAGGGGGGGGGGTGGAACACACTCTCAAGGTCCAAGGACTGGAGAGGTGGACAGGACATGTTCAAAAGATCCAGAGATTAGATAGGTGGACTGGACATGCTTTTGGATAGGTAGATGGGAGGGAGGTGGAAATAAAGACACTGGTAGCAGAAAATCCTTTTAATACAATGTTACGCTGAAGGCAAGACTTTATCATGAAGTGACAAAGCCCAACCTTGGGTGAAACGTCGTTCTGAAAGACTTCTCTATTACCAACATCTTCATTCCCCACTTGTTGACTTTTGCCATTGTCTACCTAGATGATCTCAAGGTCCAAAGGATAAGTGGACGCAACAATATGGAGTTTAAGGTTATAATAGGATGGGACACGCTCTGGAAGTCCAAGGATTAGACAGTTGAAGGAGACAGGCTCTACTGAGGTCCAAGACAGAGAGAGGAGGGAAACTATGGGAGATTCGGAGACCGAGATCGCGTGGAGGTAGGTAGGTAGGGAGAGCAACCTGAGACACGTGACATACTGGGGTGATGCTGTTGATCCTGGGACACACAACCCCCGGGGAATGCAATTTCATACCCTCATTCGCCATGTACGTTGGGCTGAGGGCGCCAACAGGGTACGGCGCCATCCGCTATAAGAGGGGGGAGGGAAATTTAACGGTTTTAAAGTAAAAAATTTAACGGTTTTAAGTCAGAATGTTAGATGGCCTTTTGTGTGTAGTCTTTTGTTGCATTTCTGTTAGCTGTTGGTAACGAAGGGGCAGAGGATACAGAGGTGGGGCGGAAGAGGAGGAAGAAGAAGAGGAGGGAGTAACAAAGTTAATGAATCAAAAGCATTGGCACGAACGATACATAAAAGGGGAAAAAAAATTGGATTTTGGTGTTTGTGAATGACGGGCACGAAAAAAATGAGATCCAAATTGGAACAAATTTTATTTTTCCCAATTTAAATACCACAGTTTTCTCCCTGCAGTAAACATTTTAACACAGCTGTCTGTTGAAAACATTAAGTTGCATTTTAACATAATGCCAGAGTGAAGGGGATTTATATGGTTGTTTAACTACAGCGGTTAAGATATGAAGACTTAACACAAGACGTAACCCAACAAAACAGAATTTTAAAGTCAATTTAAGCCTTCCCCCCCAAAAAAAAAAATACGTTTTACCCATAGTGGGATTTTATTAAATATGGGACATTTCGTAAACCCCAGTGAGGTTCATTTTAACCCCACTGAAGTTCATTTGAACCCCACTGAAGTAGATATTAGTACCACTGAGGATATTAGCACCACTGACGTTGATAAAAATCCCACTGTGAGTTAAACGTCATATCACAAAGTCTCTCCCTTGCCAAAAGGTCTTTAAAATCATCTTAATTATTCCACTACAAGACAAGTTCTGGGAAACCACTGCTAATTAATAAGTCTTTTAAAGACTAATAAGACTCTGTGGCTGCGAGAGTTCACTCAACAACCTGCATTTACAAGACCGACATTGTAACAACGTTTCGGTCCCTGTTGGACCCTTGTCAACTCACCAACTTGACAGTGGTCCACCACCACGGACTGAAACGTCGTTCCTGATCAGTTATTTTAAGAGTTCACACACCTGAAGAAAGCAGTTTAAGACCGTATAACAGACATGCTCAATATATACATACAGGCAGGCCCCGCTTTACAGCACCTTGCTTAACAGTGCCACGGTCCACAGTGCTTCACTTACAGCATTTCATTAACACAGCAACTTATTCAGATTTCCTACAATAAATATATCCAGCACCCACTATAAGCTGACAAAAATATTTTAAGGTAAGAAATATGTGTAGTGTATTTCCATTTTTTATGCCCAGTTATATTGCTCACTTAATATAACATTGTGAGAAGACGTCAGGCTTTTGATCACACTTCAAAGTGAAAAAATGTTATGTTCCACTTTACAGCGATTTTTGCATTACAGCAGCAGCCTGGAACCTGACCTGCTGTATAAGTGGGGCCCTACAGTAGCCTGGAACCTGACCTGCTGTATAAGTGGGGTCCTACAGTAGCCTGGAACCTGACCTGCTGTATAAGTGGGGCCCTACAGTAGCCTGGAACCTGACCTGCTGTATAAGTGGGGCCCTACAGTAGCCTGGAACCTGACCTGCTGTATAAGTGGGGCCCTACAGTAACCTGGAACCTGACCTGCTGTATAAGTGGGGCCCTACAGTAGCCTGGAACCTGACCTGCTGTATAGGTGGGGCCCTACAGTAGCCTGGAACCTGACCTGCTGTATAAGTGGGGCCCTACAGTAGCCTGGAACCTGACCTGCTGTATAAGTGGGGCCCTACAGTAGCCTGGAACCTGACCTGCTGTATAAGTGGGGCCCTACAGTAACCTGGAACCTGACCTGCTGTATAAGTGGGGCCCTACAGTAGCCTGGAACCTGACCTGCTGTATAAGTGGGGCCCTACAGTAGCCTGGAACATAACCTGCTGTATAAGTGGGGCCCTACAGTAGCCTGGAACCTGACCTGCTGTATAAGTGATGCCCTACAGCAGCCTGGAACATAACCTGCTGTATAAATGGGGCTCTACAGTAGCCTGGAACTTGACCTGCTGTATAAGTGAGGCCCTACAGTAGCCTGCAACCTGACCTGCTGTATAAGTGGGGCCCTACAGTAGCCTGGAACCTGACCTGCTGTATAAGTGGGGCCCTACAGTAGCCTGGAACTTGACCTGCTGTATAAGTGAGGCCCTACAGTAGCCTGCAACCTGACCTGCTGTATAAGTGGGGCCCTACAGTAGCCTGGAACCTGACCTGCTGTATAAGTGGGGCCCTACAGTAGCCCAGAACCTAACCTGCTGTACAGGCAGGGCCCTACAGTAGCCAGGAACCTGACCCGATTTATAAGTGGGGCCCGACAGTAGCCTGGTACCTAACCTGCTGTATAAGTGGGGTCCTACAGGTGCCTGGAACCTGACCTGCTGTATAAGTGGGGCCCTACAGTAGCCCAGAACCTAACCTGCTGTTCAGGCAGGGCCCTACAGTAGCCTGGAACCTGACCTGCTGTATAAGTGGGGCCCTACATTAGCCCGGTACCTAACCTGCTGTATAAATGGGGTCTTACAGTAGCCTGGAACCTGACCTGTTGTATAAGTGGGGCCCTACAGTAGCCTGGAACCTGACCTGCTGTATAAGTGGGGCCCTACAGTAGCCTGGAACCTGACCTGCTGTATAAGTGGGGCCCTACAGTAGCCTGGTACGTAACCTGCTGTATAAGTGGGGCCCTACAGTAGCCCAGAACCTAACCTGCTGTACAGGCAGGGCCCTACAGTAGCCTGAAACCTGACCTGCTGTATAAGTGGGGCCCTACAGTAGCCTGGTACCTAACCTGCTGTATAAGTGGGGCCCTACAGTAGCCTGGAGCCTAACCTGCTGTATAAGTGGGGCCCTACAGTAGCCTGTAGCCTAACCTGCTGTATAAGTGGGGCCCTACAGTAGCCTGGAGCCTAACCTGCTGTATAAGTGGGGCCCTACAGTAGTCTGGAACCTAACCTGCTGTATAAGTGGGGCCCTACAGTAGCCTGGAGCCTAACCTGCTGTATAAGTGGGGCCCTACAGTAGCCTGGAACCTAACCTGCTGTATAAGTGGGGCCCTACAGTAGCCTGGAACCTAACCTGCTGTATAAGTGGGGCCCTACAGTAGACTGGAACCTAACCTGCTGTATAAGTGGGGCCCTACAGTAGCCTGGAACCTGACCTGCTGTATAATCGGGGCCCTCCTGTATACATACAAAAATATATGGAGAACACGTTAAGTACAAGAAGAGAAACGATTACGTCTCTTTAAAAGCTACACTATTAATACATGACATAGTGTCAGCAGACTATGTTTACCTCTGGATGACTACTGAAGGGGGTTGGGGGGTTTGCTTGGAGGAAGGGGAAGGGACAGAGCTCCGAGTCGTCGAATCCAGAGCACTTCCCCAGTATCAAGGGTAACAAAGACTGAGGAAGTGTTGGGGGGGTCGGTCCCTGGACCTCAGTAAGGATAGCTGCTACTGTAACCACTCTATCACCTGTATCCACCTTACCTGTGACCAGTTTCCAGAGTTATTCTACTCCGGTGGCCAGTCTTGAAGCTTGAAGGCTCCATTTTTAACAGCCTGATCAACCAGGCTGTTACTTCTAGCGACCTGCAGCTCTGCGTAACATCACAATTTAACTGATCATGCACTGAATACATACATTGAGGTGTATTTCCGTCAATATATATATATATATATATATATATATATATATATATATATATATATATATATATACATACTGAGATGAGAAGTTTATTTCTTTCAGTGTATATATATATATATACTGTGAAATATATTTTTCTCATTGTATATATATACTGAGAAGTGTATTTCAGTGTATATACATACTGGGAAGTGTATTTCTCTCAGTGTATATATATACTGAGAAGTGTATCTTTCTCTTCGTATATACAATGGTAGTTTACACTACTGACTATTTTAGATATTAGAGCATTGTTGACTGGTGGTACAGGGTGACCTGCAGCCTTAATGGCGCTGCTGACGTAAGACGTGCCATCATTCCTGTATTTCGTTATTGTCCCTTAATTTGACGTAAACAAAGGTTAATATGAGTTAACCTAAGTTAACCTACTCTATTGTAACCTAACTTAATCTAACTTGCTCTAACCTAATGGAGAATTACGGTATTAGGCACCAACAGCTTGGTTGATCAAGCCAAAGGAGGGTGGGTGGCACTGGTAAGGGAGGACTGGCACTGGGCGACACTGAGTGGCACTGGATGACTCTGGGTGGCTCTGGATGGCACTGGGTGGCACTGGTAAGGGAGGGCTGGCAATGGGTGGCACTGAGTGTCTGAGTGGCACTGGATGACTCTGGGTGGCTCTGGACGGCACTGGGTGGCACTGGTAAGGGAGGGGAGGCAATGGGTGGCACTAGTGCTCTCACTGAAGTCATTTTATCCTGGGCAGGTGGAGAGTGCCACGGAGTGTCATCTTATGAAGCAACTTGAAGCTGGCACTTTATGAAGGGAGGAGGAAGAGGAAGAAGAGGAGGAAGAGGAGGAGGAAGAGGAGGAGGAGGAGGAAGAGGAGGAGGAGGAGGAAGCGGAAAAGGAGGAGGAGGAAGAGGAGTAGGAGGAAGAGGGAAAGAAGGAGGAGGAGGAGTAAGAGGGAAAGAAGGAGGAGGAAGAGGAGGAGCAGGAAGAGGAGGAGGAAGAGGAGGAGGAGGAGGAAGAGGAGGAGGAGGAGGAAGAGGAGGAGGAAGAGGAGGAGGAAGAGGAGGAGGAGGAGGAAGAGGAGGAAGAGAGGAAGAAAGTTGGAAAAATGAAGAAAATAAATGGCACGTTGGTATGTTAATAGAGAGAGAGAGAGAGAGAGAGAGAGAGAGAGAGAGAGAGAGAGAGAGAGAGAGAGAGAGAGAGAGAGAGAGAGAGAGAGAGAGAGAGTCTGGTCTGAAGGTTCTCAACTATTCAAGTTGCAAAGGTTGGCATGACACTATCAACTCAACACACAGATAAACAGGCAGACACACAAATAGACAGGAAGACACACAAAAATAGACAGGCAGACACACACAAATAGACAGGAAGACACACAAAAATACAGGCAGACACACAAAAATAGACAGGAAGACACACAAAAATAGACAGGCAGACACACAGATAGACAGGCAGACACACAGATAGACAGACACACATAGACACGCAGATAGACAGGCAGGCAGACACACAGACAGGAAGGCAGGCAGGCAGGCAGGCAGGGCGGCAGGCTGGCAGGCAAGAAGGCAGGCAGGGAGGCAGGCAGGAAGGCAGTCAAGCAGGTAGGTAGGTAGGTAGGTAGGCAGGCAGGCAGGCAAAAAGGAAGGAAGGCAGGCAGGCAGGCAGGCAGGCAGGCAGGCAGGCAGGCAGGCAGGCAGGCAGGCAGGCAGGCAGGCAGGCAGACAGGTAGGTAGGCAGGAAGGCAGGCAGGAAGGCAGGCAGGAAGGCAGGAAAGCAGAAAATCAGGTAGGTAGGCAGGCAGGACGGCAGGAAGGCAGGCAGGAAGGCAGGCAGGAAGGCAGGCAGGTAGCCAGGAAGGCAGGCAGGAAGGCAGGAAGGCAGGCAGGAAGGAAGGAAGGCAGGAAGGCATGAAGGCAGGCAGGAAGGCAGGAAGGCAGGAAAGCAGGAAGTCAGGAAAGCAGGAAGGCAGGAAAGCAGGAAGGCAGGCAGGAAGGAAGGAAAGCAGGAAGGCAGGAAAGCAGGAAGGCAGGAAAGCAGGAAGGCAGGCAGGAAGGTAGGAAGGCAGGAAAGCAGGAAGGAAGGCAGGCAGGCAGGAAGGCAGGCAGGAAGGCAGACAGGAAGGCAAGCAGGAAGGCAGGCAGGAAGGCAGGCAGGAAGGCAGGCAGGAAGGCAGGCAGGCAGGCAGGCAGGCAGACAGACAGGCAGGCAGGCAGGAAGGCAGGAAGGCAGGCAGGTAGGCAGGCAGGCAGGCAGGCAGGCAGGCAGGCAGGAAGGCAGGCAGGCAGTCAGGCAGGCAGGAAGGCAGGCAGGCAGGCAGGAAGGCAGGCAGGAAGGAAAGCAGGCAGGCAGGCAGGAAAGCAGGAAGGAAAGCAGGAAGGCAGGCAGGAAGGCAGGCAGGAAGGCAGGAAAGCAGGCAGGCAGGCAGGAAGGAAGGCAGGCAGGAAGACAGGCAGGAAGGCAGGTAGGAAGGCAGGTAGGAAGGCAGGCAGGAAGGCAGGAAAGCAGGCAGGAAGGCAGGCAGGAAGGCAGGCAGGAAGGCAGGCAGGAAGGCAAGCAGGAAGGCAGGCAGGCAGGCAGGAAGGCAGGAAGACAGGCAGGCAGGAAGGCAGGCAGGCAGGCAGGAAGGCAGGAAGACAGGCAGGCAGGAAGGCAGGCAGGCAGGCAGGAAGGCAGGCAGTAAAGCAGGAAGGAAGGCAGGAAGGCAGGCAGGAAGGCAGGCGGGAAGGCACGCAGGAAGGCAGGCAGGAAAGCAGGCAGGCAGGCAGGAAGGCAGACAAGAAGGCAGGCAGGAAGGCAGGCAGGAAGGCAGGTAGGAAGGCAGGCAGGAAGGCAGGAAAGCAGGCAGGAAAGCAGGCAGGAAGGCAGGCAGGAAGGCAGGCAGGAAGGAAGGCAGGAAGGCAGGCAGGAAAGCAGGAAGGCAGGCAGGAAGGCAGGAAGGCAGGCAGGAAGGCAGGCAGGCAGGCAGGAAGGCAGGCAGGCAGGAAGGCAGGAAGGCAGACAAGAAGGCAGGCAGGAAGGCAGGCAGGCAGGCAGGCAGGAAGGCAGGTAGGAAGGCAGGCAGGAAGGCAGGAAAGCAGGCAGGAAAGCAGGCAGGAAGGCAGGCAGGAAGGCAGGCAGGAAGGAAGGCAGGAAGGCAGGCAGGAAAGCAGGAAGGCAGGCAGGAAGGCAGGAAGGCAGGCAGGAAGGCAGGCAGGCAGGCAGGAAGGCAGGCAGGCAGGAAGGCAGAAGGCAGGCAAGAAGGCAGGCAGGAAGGCAGGCAGGAAGGCAGGTAGGCAGGCAGGAAGGCAGGCAGGAAGGCAGGTAGGCAGGCAGGAAGGCAGGAAGGCAGGCAGGAAGGCAGGAAGGCAGGAAGGCAGGCAGGAAGGCAGGCAGGAAGGCAGGAAGGCAGGAAGGCAGGCAGGAAGGCAGGTAGACACTACAGCAAGGTGCTTCAGTAACAACAAACAAGAAGGCAGGCAGGCAGGAAGGTAGGCAGGAAGGCAGGCAGGAAGGCAGGAAGGCAGACACTTCAGCAAGGTGCTTCAGTAACAACATAAACAAGAAGGCAGGCAGGCAGGAAGGTAGGCAGGAAGGCAGGCAGGAAGGTAGGCAGGAAGACAGGCAGGAAGGCAGGCAGGAAGGCAGGAAGGCAAGCAGGAAGGCAGGCAGGCAGGAAGGCAGGCAGGAAGGCAGGCAGGAAGGCAGGCAGGAAGGTAGGCAGGAAGGCAGGCAGGAAGGCAGGAAGGCAGGCAGGAAGACAGGCAGGAAGGCAGGCAGGAAGGCAGGCAGGAAGGCAGGCAGGAAGGCAGGCAGGAAGCCAGGCAGGAAGGCAGGCAGGAAGGCAGGCAGGAAGGCAGGCAGGAAGGCAGGCAGGACGGCAGGCAGGCAGGCAGGCAGGGAGGCAGGCAGGAAGGCAGGCAGGAAGGCAGGAAGGTAGGAAGGCAGGCAGGAAGGCAGGCAGGAAGGCAGGCAGGAAGGCAGGAAGGAAGGCAGGAAGGAAGGCAGGCAGGAAGGCAGGAAGGCAGGCAGGAAGGCAGGTAGGAGGGCAGGCACGAAGGCAGGCACGAAGGCAGGCAGCAAGGTAGGCAGGAAGGCAGGCAGGAAGGCAGGCAGGAAGGCAGGCAGGAAGGCAGTCAGACACTTCAGCAAAGTGCTTCAGTAACAACATACACAAGAAGGCAGGCAGGAAGGGATGAAGGCAGGCAGGATGGCAGGCAGGAAGGCAGGAAGGCAGGCAGGAAGGCAGGCAGGAAGGCAGGAAGGCAGGCAGGAAGGCAGACAGGAAGGCAGGCAGGAAGGCAGGCAGCAAGGTAGGCAGGAAGGCAGGCAGGAAGGCAGGCAGGAAGGCAGGCAGACACTCCAGCAAGGTGCTTCAGTAACAACATACACAAGAAGGCAGGCAGGAAGGCAGGCAGGAAGGCAGGCAGGAAGGCAGGCAGGAAGGCAGGCAGGAAGGCAGGAAGGCAGGCAGCAAGGCAGGCAGACACTCCAGCAAGGTGCTTCAGTAACAACATACACAAGAAGGCAGGCAGGAAGGCAGGCAGGAAGGCAGGAAGACAGGCAGGAAGGCAGGCAGCAAGGCAGGAAGGCAGGCAGGAAGGCAGGCAGGAAGGCAGGAAGGCAGGCAGGAAGGCAGGCAGGAAGGCAGGCAGGAAGGCAGGCAGGAAGGCAGGAAGGCAGGCAGGAAGGCAGGCAGGAAGGCAGGCAGGCAGGAAGGCAGGAAGGAAGGAAGGCAGACACTCCAGCAAGGTGCTTCAGTAACAACATACACAAGAAGGCAGGCAGGAAGGCAGGCAGGAAGGCAGGCAGGCAGGCAGGCAGGAAGGCAGGCAGGAAGGCAGGCAGGAAGGCAGACACTCCAGCAAGGTGCTTCAGTAACAACATACACAAGAAGGCAGGAAGGCAGGCAGGAAGGAAGGCAGGAAGGCAGACACTCCAGCAAGGTGCTTCAGTAACAACATACACAAGAAGGCAGGCAGGAAGGCAGGCAGGAAGGCAGGCAGGAAGGCAGACACTCCAGCAAGGTGCTTCAGTAACAACATACACAAGAAGGCAGGCAGGAAGGCAGGAAGGAAGGCAGGAAGGCAGACACTTAAGCAAGGTGCTTCAGTAACAACATACACAAGAAGGCAGGCAGGAAGGCAGGAAGGAAGGCAGGAAGGCAGACAATCCAGCAAGGTGCTTCAGTAACAACATACACAAGAAGGCAGGCAGGAAGGCAGGAAGGCAGACAATCCAGCAAGGTGCTTCAGTAACAACATACACAAGAAGGCAGGCAGGAAGGCAGGAAGGCATGCAGGAAGGCAGGAAGGCAGGCAGGAAGGCAGACACTCCAGCAAGGTGCTTCAGTAACAACATACACAAGAAGGAAGGCAGGCAGGAAGGCAGGCAGGCAGGAAGGCACACACTCCAGCAAGGTGCTTCAGTAACAACATACACAAGAAGGCAGGCAGGAAGGCAGGCAGGAAGGCAGGCAGGCAGGAAGGCAGACACTCCAGCAAGGTGCTTCAGTAACAACATACACAAGAAGGCAGGCAGGAAGGCAGGCAGGAAGGCAGGCAGGCAGGAAGGCAGACACTCCAGCAAGGTGCTTCAGTAACAACATACACAAGAAGGAAGGCAGGCAGGAAGGCAGGCAGGCAGGAAGGCACACACTCCAGCAAGGTGCTTCAGTAACAACATACACAAGAAGGCAGGCAGGAAGGCAGGCAGGAAGGCAGGCAGGCAGGAAGGCAGACACTCCAGCAAGGTGCTTCAGTAACAACATACACAGGAAGAATGACCCGTCATAAAGTTTGTGAAAATGAAGATCATGTAAACAGTGTTCCCCCCTCCCCCCTCCCCTCCCCCCGGCTGTCAGGGGTGGGGGGTGGCAGGTGGGGGAAGAGGAGGGGGAGGAGGAAGAGGATGGAAGGATGCTTGGTGCAAAGTGGAAGGGAAAAGATAAGGGGGGGAGAAGACGAAAGGGAAGAAAGTGGAAGAGAGGGAGAGAGGCAAGTAGGAGGGGAAGGAGGAAGGGAGGGAAGGAGGGTAGGAAAGAAGGGAGGGGAATGAGAAACGTGAAGAGAGAGAGAAAGAGAGAGAGAAAGGTGAAGGGTGGGAGCTGGAGTTGGCATGCACTAACTCATAATTCACGAGTGTGTTAATAACAGGCGAGGGGAGAGAGTAAGAGTGAGAGGGAAGGTAGTAGAGGGAGGGAGGGGGAAGACAGAGGGGAGAGAGGGAATGTAGAAGAGTAAGCCGGAGTGTGCAGAGAGGCAACTGACACAAAGGAAACGAATGAATGTGTGTAGAGAGAGAGAGAGAGAGAGAGAGGGAGAGAGAGTGAGAGAGAGAGAGAGAGAGAGAGAGAGAGAGAGAGAGACAGAGAGAGAGAGAGAGAGAGGAGAGAGAGAGAGAGAGAGAGAGAGAGAGAGAGAGAGAGAGAGAGAGAGAAGGAGTTTATAAGAACGGTGACTGAACTGTTAAACCAACCCAGACACATAAATGTGTTGTAACTACAAACACTGAAGATGGCAGAATATCATTGAAACACAACCTTCAGGTCGTGACAGTGTTGCGGGGGGGGGGGGGAGGGCACGTCGACCCCGTGCAGCCATCAACAGGTAGACCCCCCTCCCCTCAGTAATGCAAGCAAAAGCCAATGAGAATATAATACACGACCAGAAAACACAAGATCACAACTCCAGAGTCCGGCAAACTTGGTTCTCCCACATCAAACTTGGTCACCATTGTTTCTCGTTGCCGCTCGTCGCCAAACTTGAGACGTCAGTCAGTTGTGATGCGTCAAGACGTAGCGTCGGAAGTTACAGAAGACGGATTTCAGAATTAAGAAAGCTCGACAAGACCTCAAAACTTATCCCATGATGGATAAGACCAGCATCCCAAGCCTCGTACACATTAATCTTTATCGGCTCCCCTAGTTTATATATATATATATATATATATATATATATATATATATATATATATATATATATATATATATATATATATATATATATATATATATACACAATAAGATCACAGTAAACAGGTGATTTCAGAATATGCAAAACAACCACTCTGAAAGAATAGAGAAATTCCAAGCGCTTTCGTGACTACTCACATTATCAAGGAACTATGAAAGTAAAGCATCCAAGGAAGCTATATAAGGGGTCTGGCCAGCACCTCACTATCAGATCCCACAACGGTTAAACACCTGACGCGCGCCATGGTCGACAGGAATATAATTGAATCTTGTTTCATAAAAAGCAGTTTTGACAATAATATGAATATTTCCTTTGGTTTATATAAATTAGATCCATTTATAATTAATAGAATTTGGGAAGAATTTAATAATACACTGGACAAATAAATAGCTTGGGGGTGAGTTTTGCAAAGGACCTATCCAAGTTGGCTCGCCGCGCGTCAGGTGTTTAACCGTTGTGGGATCTGATAGTGAGGTGCTGGCCAGACCCCTTATATAGCTTCCTTGGATGCTTTACTTTCATAGTTCCTTGATAATGTGAGTAGTCACGAAAGAGCTTGGACTTTCTCTATTCTTTCAGAGTGGTTGTTTTGCATATATATATATATATATATATATATATATATATATATATATATATATATATATATATATATATATATATATATATGTCGTGCCGAATATGTAAAACTGGTCAATTAGCAAGAACTCATTTAAAATTAAGTACTTTCTGAAATTTTCTCTTATACGTTTAAAGATGTATTTTTTTCATTAATGTTAATGTAAAAATTTATAATTTTGCACCAAAAGAATCTTAGAAAACTTACCTAACCTTAATATAACAAGAACAATTTATTTTAGCCTAACCCAACTAAATATATTTTAGATTTGTTTACAATAATTTAATATTAAACAAACACAGTGAAATATATTTTTTTCGTTAGTTTCAGAATGATTTTGGCGAAATTATTGCATACACAAATTTTCGCTTGTCCTATATGGCAAGATGAGCGCTGCTATTTAAGCCAAGATGGCAAGTTCTGCCTATTCGGCACGACATATATATATATATATATATATATATATATATATATATATATATATATATATATATATATATATATATATATATAGTATATATATCTTAAATACAGGTAGTAGGTTGGTAGACAGCAACCATCCAGGGGGGTACTACCGTCCTGCCAAGTGAGTGTAAAACGAAAGCCTGTAATTGTTTTACATGATGGTAGGATTGCTGGTGTCTTTTGTCTGTCTCATAATCATGCAAGATTACAGGTACGTCTTGCTACTTCTACTTACACTTAGGTCACACTACACATACATGTACACGTTTATTTATACACACTCATCTGAGTTTTCTTTGATTTTATCTTAATAGTTCTTGGTCTTATTACTTTTCCTTTTATATCCATGGGGAAGTGGAATAAGAATCTTTCCTCCGTAAGCCATGCGTGTTGTAAAAGTCAACTAAAATGCCTGGAACAATGGGCTAGTAACCCCTTTTCCTGTAAAGATTACTAAAAAGAATAAGAAGAAGAAAATTGTCAAAGTGGGAAGTCTGAATGTGTGTGGATGTTGTGCAGATGATAAGAAAGAGATGATTGTGGATGTTATGAATGAGAAGAAACTGGATGTCCTGGCTTTAAGTGAAACAAAGCTGAAGGGGGTGGGAGAGTTTCAGTGGAGAGGAATAAGTGGGATTAGGTCAGGGGTTTCAAATAGAGTTAAAGCTAAGGAAGGAGTAGCAATAATGTTGAAGGATAAGCTATGGCAGGAAAAGAGGAACTATAAATGTATTAATTTAAGGATTATGTGGAGTAAAATAAAGGTTGGATGTGAAAAGTGGGTTATAGTAAGCGTATATGCACCTGGAGAAGAGAGAAGTGTAGAGGAGAGAGAGAGATTTTGGGAAATGTTGAGTGAATGCATGGGGAGTTTTGAACCAAGTGTGAGAGTAATGGTGGTTGGGGATTTCAATGCTAAAGTGGGTAAAAATGTTGTGGAGGGAATAGTAGGTAAATTTGGGGTGCCAGGGGTAAATGTAAATGGGGAGTCTTTAATTGAGCTATGTGTAGAAAGAGGTTTGGTAATAAGTAATACATATTTTATGACGAAGAGGATAAATAAATATACAAGGTATGATATAGTACGTAATGAAAGTAGTTTGTTAGATTATGTATTGGTGGATAAAAGGTTGATGGGTAGGCTCCAGGATGTACATGTTTATAGAGGGGAAACTGATATATCGGATCATTATTTAGTTGTAGCTACAGTTAGAGTAAGAGGTAGATGGGAAAAGAGGAAAATGGCAACAACAAGCAAGGGAGAGGTGAAAGTGGTAGTGGGGAGGAACCAGTCAGTCTTTGTCTGAGAGAGGCAAGTGGGATGCCAACCACACACCGATCCCCCCAACCACACACCCCATATAGGGTGTGTGGTTGGCATCCCACTTGCCTCTCTCAGACAGAGACTGGCTGGTTCCTCCACACTACCATTCTCACTACCATTCTCTGAAAACTTACCCTGCTTCTCCTGTTGTTGCCTCTTCAACATTTCACAGCTTCTGATGATGCAATGAGAAGCGTGAAAGTGATTGTGCTAAAGATTTCCACCTCCCGTGGCTCGTCTTGCATATATATATATATATATATATATATATATATATATATATATATATATATATATATATATATATATATATATATATATATATATGTATGTTTCACTGTAAACACCTGGTCCACACACCCCCTACCTTTCCTAAAGCCTCCTTGTTCATCTGCTATCCTATTCTCCGTCTTACTCTTAATTCTTTCAATAATAACTCTGGTAAAGTGTATGGTAGAGTTATTATTGAAAGAATTAAGAGTAAGACGGAGAATAGGATAGCAGATGAACAAGGAGGCTTTAGGAAAGGTAGGGGGTGTGTGGACCAGGTGTTTACAGTGAAACATATAAGTGAACAGTATTTAGATAAGGCTAAAGAGGTCTTTGTGGCATTTATGGATTTGGAAAAGGCGTATGACAGGGTGGATAGGGGGGCAATGTGGCAGATGTTGCAAGTGTATGGTGTAGGAGGTAGGTTACTGAAAGCAGTGAAGAGTTTTTACGAGGATAGTGAGGCTCAAGTTAGAGTATGTAGGAAAGAGGGAAATTTTTTCCCAGTAAAAGTAGGCCTTAGACAAGGATGTGTGATGTCACCGTGGTTGATTAATATATTTATAGATGGGGTTGTAAGAGAAGTAAACGCGAGGGTCTTTGCAAGAGGCGTGGAGTTAAAAGATAAAGAATCACACACAAAGTGGGAGTTGTCACAGCTGCTCTTTGCTGATGACACTGTGCTCTTGGGAGATTCTGAAGAGAAGTTGCAGAGATTGGTGGATGAATTTGGTAGGGTGTGCAAAAGAAGAAAATTAAAGGTGAATACAGGAAAGAGTAAGGTTATGAGGATAACAAAAAGATTAGGTGATGAAAGATTGAATATCAGATTGGAGGGAGAGAGTATGGAGGAGGTGAATGTATTCAGATATTTGGGAGTGGACGTGTCAGCGGATGGGTCTATGAAAGATGAGGTGAATCATAGAATTGATGAGGGGAAAAGAGTGAGTGGTGCACTTAGGAGTCTGTGGAGACAAAGAACTTTGTCCTTGGAGGCAAAGAGGGGAATGTATGAGAGTATAGTTTTACCAACGCTCTTATATGGGTGTGAAGCATGGGTGATGAATGTTGCAGCGAGGAGAAGGCTGGAGGCAGTGGAGATGTCATGTCTGAGGGCAATGTGTGGTGTGAATATAATGCAGAGAATTCGTAGTTTGGAAGTTAGGAGGAGGTGCGGGATTACCAAAACTGTTGTCCAGAAGGCTGAGGAAGGGTTGTTGAGGTGGTTCGGACATGTAGAGAGAATGGAGCGAAACAGAATGACTTCAAGAGTGTATCAGTCTGTAGTGGAAGGAAGGCGGGGTAGGGGTCGGCCTAGGAAAGGTTGGAGAGAGGGGGTAAAGGAGGTTTTGTGTGCGAGGGGCTTGGACTTCCAGCAGGCATGCGTGAGCGTGTTTGATAGGAGTGAATGGAGACAAATGGTTTTTAATACTTGACGTGCTGTTGGAGTGTGAGCAAAGTAACATTTATGAAGGGGTTCAGGGAAACCGGCAGGCCAGACCTGAGTCCTGGAGATGGGAAGTACAGTGCCTGCACTCTAAAGGAGGGGTGTTAATGTTGCAGTTTAAAAACTGTAGTGTAAAGCACCCTTCTGGCAAGACAGTGATGGAGTGAATGATGGTGAAAGTTTTTCTTTTTCGGGCCACCCTGCCTTGGTGGGAATCGGCCAGTGTGATAATAATAAAAAAAAATAATAAAAATATATATTAACAAGTTAAGGAAGCCTAGAGTACAAATGGATTTGTCAGTTAAAAATAGGAGAGGAGAGTTATTAAATGGAGAGTTAGAGGTATTGGGAAGATGGAGGGAATATTTTGAGGAATTGTTGAATGTTGATGAAGATAGGGAAGCTGTGATTTCGTGTATAGGGCAAGGAGGAATAAAATCTTGTAGGAGTGAGGAAGAGCCAGTTGTGAGTGTGGGGGAAGTTCGTGAGGCAGTAGGTAAAATGAAAGGGGGTAAGGCAGCCGGGATTGATGGGATAAAGATAGAAATGTTAAAAGCAGGTGGGGATATAGTTTTGGAGTGGTTGGTGCAATTGTTTAATAAATGTATGGAAGAGGGTAAGGTACCTAGGGATTGGCAGAGAGCATGCATAGTTCCTTTGTATAAAGGTAAAGGGGACAAAAGAGAGTGCAAAAATTATGGGGGGATAAGTCTGTTGAGAATACCTGGTAAAGTGTATGGTAGAGTTATTATTGAAAGAATTAAGAGTAAGACGGAGAATAGGATAGCAGATGAACAAGAAGGCTTTAGAAAAGGTAGGGGGTGTGTGGACCAGGTGTTTACAGTGAAACATATAAGTGAACAGTATTTAGATAAGGCTAAAGAGGTTTTTGTGGCATTTATGGATTTGGAAAAGGCGTATGACAGGGTGGATAGAGGGGCAATGTGGCAGATGTATGGTATAGGAGGTAGGTTACTGAAAGCAGTGAAGAGTTTTTACGAGGATAGTGAGGCTCAAGTTAGAATACGTAGGAAAGAGGGACATTATTTCTCAGTAAAAGTATCCCTTAGACAAGGATGTGTGATGTCACCGTGGTTGTTCAATATATTTCTGGATGGGGTTGTAAGAGAAGTAAATGCGAGGGTCTTTGCAAGAGGCGTGGAGTTAAAAGATAAAGAATCACACATAAAGTGGGAGTTGTCACAGTTGCTCTTTGCTGATGACACTGTGCTCTTGGGTGATTCTGAAGAGAAGTTGCAGAGGTTGGTGGATGAATTTGGAAGGGTATGTAAAAGAAGAAAATTGAAAGTGAATACAGGAAAGAGTAAGGTTATGAGGATAACAAAAAGATTAGGTGATGAAAGATTGGATATCAGATTGGAGGGAGAGAGTATGGAGGAGGTGAATGTATTCAGATATTTGGGAGTGGACGTGTCAGCGGATGGGTCTATGAAAGATGAGGTGAATCATAGAATTGATGAGGGGAAAAGGGTGAGTGGTGCACTTAGGAGTCTGTGGAGACAAAGAACTTTGTCCTTGGAAGCAAAGAGGGGAATGTATGAGAGTATAGTTTTACCAACGCTCCTGTATGGGTGCGAAGCATGGGTGGTGAATGTTGCAGCGAGGAGAAGGCTGGAGGCAGTGGAGATGTCATGTCTGAGGGCAATGTGTGGTGTGAATATAATGCAGAGAATTCGTAGTTTGGAAGTTAGGAGGAGGTGCGGGATTACCAAAACTGTTGTCCAGAGGGCTGAGGAAGGGTTGTTGAGGTGGTTCGGATATGTAGAGAGAATGGAGCGAAACAGAATGACTTCAAGAGTGTATCAGTCTGTAGTGGAAGGAAGGCGGGGTAGGGGCCGGCCTAGGAAAGGTTGGAGGGAGGGGGGTAAAGGAGGTTTTGTGTGCGAGGGGCTTGGACTTCCAGCGGGCATGCATGAGCGTGTTTGATAGGAGTGAATGGAGACAATTTGTTTTTAATACTTGACGTGCTGTTGGAGTGTGAGCAAAGTTACATTTATGAAGGAATTCAGGGAAACCAGCAGGCCGGACTTGAGTCCTGGAGATGGGAAGTACAGTGCCTGCACTTTGAAGGAGGGGTGTTAATGTTGCAGTTTAAAATCTGTAGTGTAAAGCACCCTTCTGGCAAGACAGTGATGGAGTGAATGATGGTGAAAGTTTTTCTTTTTTGGGCCACCCTGCCTTGGTGGGAATCGGCCAGTGGGTTAATAAATAAATAAATAAATAAATAAATAAATATATATATATATATATATACATATATATATATATATATATATATATATATATATATATATATATATATATATATATATACATATATATATATACATATATATAACCACTGTGAACTTCAAAGAGATTTCGTGATTACTCACATTATCAAGGAACTGCAAAACTAATAGGACAGCAGAAGGCGTATAAGACCGAGATGTCACCTCATGTATGTGAAAATTTCACTAATATTCTCCTATAAACATGATCTCTCTCTCTCTCTCCCTCTCTCTCTTATTAAAAAAAAAAAGGTATTAGATTCCCATCTCATTCTAACGGAATATTTACGTTGCTTCAAAAGAAGCTACAAGAATGTCCCAGTTTGGCCCATGTACCTGGAATCGCATTGTTTACAAGGTACAAATTAAACATTCTCCGAGTTTTATATGAGCTGCCACAGCGACAACACTGTTCTATCGTCTTGTTTTTTTCCCACAATGACCGGGCTGCCTCCATTAAAGCTAAGACTTGAGTTGTATCCATTGATAATTCTGGCCCCGCAAAGAATCCCTTACAGTCTTATGTATATATATATATATATATATATATATATATACATATATATACATATATATATATATACACATATATAATATATATATATATATATACATATATATACATATATATATATATATATATATAAATATATATAATATATATATATATATATATATATATAATATATAGGCATACATATACATATGATTCATCCAGTCTGAAACCATTTTTCTGAAATGTTTCTTGGTCGGACATTCCCAGAATCCTGTTTGTCTGCTCATCTCTCTCTCTCTCTCTCTTTCTCTCTTACTCTCGAGGAAGCCTTGTCAATACTTTCCCAAACATACAGGGCATAATACCTTGTTTATCCTAGTATTACTCTTCTTGCCTGCCTGCTATCCTCCCTGCCAGATTAACACATACTCGGTGAGAGAGAGAGACAGAGTGAGATAGAGAGAGATAAAAGACGTTTAATAACACCTAGAGTAAATTCTTCTCTTCCAGATGACGACTCTTAAGTGTCTGCCTCAATACTGTACACAAACAGGTTTGGCAGCGTTGGTTTGAGTACCTTCGTTGTCCCTCGGTGTTCCAGTCTTCAGGCAGAGGAAAACACTTGATAAATCGACACAACACACGAAATGGGAGGAGCGGAAAAACAATAGCATAACAAAAAATAAGGAAAATGGGAGTATACTACAGAGGTAATTAGGTAAAGTGAAACGTAACAAAAGAGGATATGGGAGGAGTAATGTAGAGAAAGTGGGAGATAAGGGAAGGTAGAACAGTGTGTGAAGAGAACAAGATTTTGACTAGGAAAACCCTGACCAGGAAAATCCTGACCAGGAAAATCCTGACAGAAAAATCCTGACCAGAAAAATCCTGACCAGAAAAATCCTGACTAGGAAAATCCTAAGAAAATCCTGACTAGGAAAATCCTAACCAGAAAAATCCTGACAAGGAAAATCCTCACCAGAAAAGTCCTGACTAGAAAAATCCTGACCAGAAAAATCCTGACTAGGAAAATCCTAAGAAAATCCTGACTAAAAAAATCCTGACCAGAAAAATCCTAACTAGGAAAATCCTCACAAGAAAAATCCTGACTAGGAAAATCCTGACCAGAAAAATCCTGACTAGGAAAATCCTAAGAAAATCCTGACTAGGAAAACCCTAACCAGGAAAATGGTGACCAGGAAAATCTTGACTAGGAAGAAGGCTGAGCATGCTTGAACTTCACAAACCTTGATCAGCTCTTAAGTTCAAGGTTTGAGGGCTTGCTACATGCAACAAACAAGGGCTTGCTGCCTGCAACAGACAAGGGCTTGTTGCCTGCAACAAACAAGGGCTTGCTGCCTGCAACAAAAAAGGGCTTGCTGCCTGCAACAGACAAGGGCTTGCTACATGCAACAAGGGGTTGCTGCCTGCAACAGACAAGGGTTTGCTACATGCAACAAACAAGGGGTTGCTGCCTGCAACATACAAAGGCTTGCTGCCTGCAACAAACAAGGGGTTGCTGTCTGCAACAGACAAGGGCTTGCTACATGCAACAGACAAGGGCTTGCTGCCTGCAACATATAAGGGTTTGCTGCCTGCAACAAACAAGGGGTTGCTGCCTGCAACAGACAAGGGCTTGCTACATGCAACAGACAAGGGCTTGCTGCCTGCAACATACGAAGGCTTGCTGCCTGCAACATACAAGGGCTTGCTGCCTGCAACAAACAAGGGGTTGCTGCCTGCAACAGACAAGGGCTTGCTACATGCAACAGACAAGGGCTTGCTGCCTGCAACATACAAGGGCTTGCTGCCTGCAACATACAAGGGCTTGCTGCCTGCAACAAAGAAGGGGTTGCTGCCTGCAAAAGACAAGGGCTTGCTACATGCAACATACAAGGGCTTGCTGCCTGCAACAGACAAGGGCTTGCTGCCTGCAACATACAAGGGCTTGCTGCCTGCAACATACAAAGGCTTGCTGCCTGCAACATACAAAGGCTTGCTCCCTGCAACATACAAAGGCTTGCTGCCTGCAACATACAAGGGCTTGCTGCCTGCAACATACAAGGGCTTGCTGCCTGGAACATACAAAGGCTTGCTGCCTGCAACATACAAAGGCTTGCTGCCTGCAACAGACAAGGGCTTGCTGCCTGCAACATACAAGGGCTTGCTGCCTGCAACAAACAAGAGCTTGCTGCCTGCAACATACAAGGGCTTGCTGCCTGCAACAGACAAGGGCTTGCTGCCTGCAACAGACAAGGGCTTGCTGCCTGCAACATACAAAGGCTTGCTGCCTGCAACATACAAGGGCTTGCTGCCTGCAACATACAAAGGCTTGCTGCCTGCAACACAAGGGCTTGCTGCCTGCAACATACAAGGGCTTGCTGCCTGCAACATACAAGGGCTTGCTGCCTGCAACATACAAAGGCTTGCTGCCTGCAACAGACAAGGGCTTGCTGCCTGCAACATACAAAGGCTTGCTGCCTGCAACATACAAGGGCTTGCTGCTTGCAACATACAAAGGCTTGCTGCCTGCAACATACAAGGGCTTGCTGCCTGCAACATACAAGGGCTTGCTGCCTGCAACATACAAGGGCTTGCTGCCTGCAACATACAAGGGCTTGCTGCCTGCAACATACAAAGGCTTGCTGCCTGGAACATACAAGGGCTTGCTGCCTGAAACATACAAGGGCTTGCTGCCTGCAACATACAAAGGCTTGCTGCCTGCAACAGACAAGGGCTTGCTTCCTGCAACATACAAGGGCTTGCTCCCTGCAACAGACAAGAGTTTGCTCCCTGCAACATACAAAGGCTTGCTGCCTGCAACAGACAAGGGCTTGCTGCCTGCAACATACAAAGGCTTGCTGCCTGCAACATACAAGGGCTTGCTCCCTGCAACAGACAAGGGCTTGCTGCCTGCAACAGACAAAAGCTTGCTGCCTGCAACATACAAAGGCTTGCTGCCTGCAACATACAAGGGCTTGCTGCCTGCAACATACAAGGGCTTGCTGCCTGCAACATACAAGGGCTTGCTGCCTGCAACATACAAAGGCTTGCTGCCTGCAACATACAAGGGTTTGCTCCCTGCAACAGACAAGGGCTTCCTGCCTGCAACATACAAGGGCTTGCTGCCTGCAACATACAAATGCTTGCTGCCTGCAGCATACAAGGGCTTGCTGCCTGCAGCATACAAGGGCTTGCTGCCTGCAGCATACAAGGGCTTGCTGCCTGCAGCATACAAGGGCTTGCTGCCTGCAACAGGCAAGGGCTTGCTCCCTGCAACAGACAAGGGCTTGCTGCCTGCAACATACAAGGGCTTGCTGCCTGCAACATACAAGGGCTTGCTGCCTGCAACATACAAGGGCTTGCTGCCTCCAACATACAGGGGCTTGCTGCCTGCAACATACAAGGGCTTGCTGCCTGCAGCATACAAGGGCTTGCTGCCTGCAACATACAGGGGCTTGCTGCCTGCAACATACAAGGGCTTGCTGCCTGCAGCATACAAGGGCTTACTGCCTGCAACATACAAGGGCTTGCTGCCTGCAACATACAAGGGCTTGCTGCCTGCAACAGACAAGGGCTTGCTGCCTGCAACATACAAGGGCTTGCTGCCTGCAACATACAAGGGCTTGCTGCCTGCAACATACAAGGGCTTGCTGCCTGCAACATACAAGGGCTTGCTGCCTGCAACATACAAAGGCTTGCTGCCTGCAACATACAAAGGCTTGCTGCCTGCAACATACAGGGGCTTGCTGCCTGCAACATACAAAGGCTTGCTGCCTGCAACATACAAGGGCTTGCTGCCTGCAACATACAGGGGCTTGCTGCCTGCAACATACAAGGGCTTGCTGCCTGCAACATACAAGGGCTTGCTGCCTGCAACATACAAAGGCTTGCTGCCTGCAACATACAAGGGCTTGCTGCCTGAAACATACAAGGGCTTGCTGCCTGCAACATACAAAGGCTTGCTGCCTGCAACAGACAAGGGCTTGCTTCCTGCAACATACAAGGGCTTGCTCCCTGCAACAGACAAGAGTTTGCTCCCTGCAACAAACAAAGGCTTGCTGCCTGCAACAGACAAGGGCTTGCTGCCTGCAACATACAAAGGCTTGCTGCCTGCAACATACAAGGGCTTGCTCCCTGCAACAGACAAGGGCTTGCTGCCTGCAACAGACAAAAGCTTGCTGCCTGCAACATACAAAGGCTTGCTGCCTGCAACATACAAGGGCTTGCTGCCTGCAACATACAAGGGCTTGCTGCCTGCAACATACAAGGGCTTGCTGCCTGCAACATACAAAGGCTTGCTGCCTGCAACATACAAGGGTTTGCTCCCTGCAACAGACAAGGGCTTCCTGCCTGCAACATACAAGGGCTTGCTGCCTGCAACATACAAATGCTTGCTGCCTGCAGCATACAAGGGCTTGCTGCCTGCAGCATACAAGGGCTTGCTGCCTGCAGCATACAAGGGCTTGCTGCCTGCAGCATACAAGGGCTTGCTGCCTGCAACAGACAAGGGCTTGCTCCCTGCAACAGACAAGGGCTTGCTGCCTGCAACATACAAGGGCTTGCTGCCTGCAACATACAAGGGCTTGCTGCCTGCAACATACAAGGGCTTGCTGCCTGCAACATACAGGGGCTTGCTGCCTGCAACATACAAGGGCTTGCTGCCTGCAGCATACAAGGGCTTGCTGCCTGCAACATACAGGGGCTTGCTGCCTGCAACATACAAGGGCTTGCTGCCTGCAGCATACAAGGGCTTACTGCCTGCAACATACAAGGGCTTGCTGCCTGCAACATACAAGGGCTTGCTGCCTGCAACAGACAAGGGCTTGCTGCCTGCAACATACAAGGGCTTGCTGCCTGCAACATACAAGGGCTTGCTGCCTGCAACATACAAGGGCTTGCTGCCTGCAACATACAAGGGCTTGCTGCCTGCAACATACAAAGGCTTGCTGCCTGCAACATACAAAGGCTTGCTGCCTGCAACATACAGGGGCTTGCTGCCTGCAACATACAAAGGCTTGCTGCCTGCAACATACAAGGGCTTGCTGCCTGCAACATACAGGGGCTTGCTGCCTGCAACATACAAGGGCTTGCTGCCTGCAACATACAAGGGCTTGCTGCCTGCAACATACAAAGGCTTGCTGCCTGCAACATACAAAGGCTTGCTGCCTGCAACATACAGGGGCTTGCTGCCTGCAACATACAAAGGCTTGCTGCCTGCAACATACAGGGGCTTGCTGCCTGCAACATACAAAGGCTTGCTGCCTGCAACATACAAAGGCTTGCTGCCTGCAACATACAGGGGCTTGCTGCCTGCAACATACAAAGGCTTGCTGCCTGCAACATACAAAGGCTTGCTGCCTGCAACATACAAAGGCTTGCTGCCTGCAACATACAGGGGCTTGCTGCCTGCAACATACAAAGGCTTGCTGCCTGCAACATACAAGGGCTTGCTGCTTGCAACATACAGATGCTTGCTGCCTGCAACATACAAGGGCTTGCTGCCTGCAACATACAAGGGCTTGCTGCCTGCAACATACAAAGGCTTGCTGCCTGCAACATACAAAGGCTTGCTGCCTGCAACATACAGGGGCTTGCTGCCTGCAACATACAAAGGCTTGCTGCCTGCAACATACAGGGGCTTGCTGCCTGCAACATACAAAGGCTTGCTGCCTGCAACATACAAAGGCTTGCTGCCTGCAACATACAGGGGCTTGCTGCCTGCAACATACAAAGGCTTGCTGCCTGCAACATACAAAGGCTTGCTGCCTGCAACATACAGGGGCTTGCTGCCTGCAACATACAAAGGCTTGCTGCCTGCAACATACAAGGGCTTGCTGCCTGCAACATACAAGGGCTTGCTGCCTGCAACATACGGGGGCTTGCTGTCTGCAACATACAAAGGCTTGCTGCCTGCAACATACAGGGGCTTGCTGCCTGCAACATAGAAAGGCTTGCTGTCTGCAACATACAAAGGCTTGCTGGCTGCAACAGACAAGGGCTTGCTGCCTGCAACATACAAAGGCTTGCTGCCCGCAACATACAAAGGCTTGCTGCCTGCAACATACAGGGGCTTGCTGCCTGCAACATACAAAGGCTTGCTGCCTGCAACATACAAGGGCTTGCTGTCTACAACACACAAAGGCTTGCTGCCTGCAACATACAAAGGCTTGCTGCCTGCAACATACAAAGGCTTGCTGCCTGCAACATACAGGGGCTTGCTGCCTGCAACATACAAAGGCTTGCTGCCTGCAACATACAAAGGCTTGCTGCCTGCAACATACAAAGGCTTGCTGCCTGCAATATACAAAGGCTTGCTGCCTGCAACATACAAACTCTTGCTGCCTGCAACATACAAAGGCTTGCTGCCTGCAACATACAAGGGCTTTCTGCCTGCAACATACAAGGGCTTTCTGCCTGCAACATACAGGGGCTTGCTGCCTGCAACATACAAGGGATTGCTGGATAAAGCTCTACATGGAGCAAAACGTTGTCTCAATAATGGATTGTTTCAAAACGTGTTTTATGCTGTATCATCCTCGTTTCGCCCATCCACATACCAGCAGCTATACCAGGCACTCAGCCTGTACACTTCCAGGCTGTCAGCAGACAGCCTGGAGGTACACCTCAGTTCTCAGCAGACAGCCTGGAGGTACACTAGTTCTCAGCAGACAGCCTGGAGGTACACCTTAGTTCTCAGCAGACAGCCTGGAGGTACACTAGTTCTCAGCAGACAGCCTGGAGGTACACCTTAGTTCTCAGCAGACAGCCTGGAGGTAGACCTTAGTTCTTAGCAGACAGCCTGGAGGTACACCTTAGTTCTCAACAGACAGCCTGGAGGTACACCTTAGTTCTTAGCAGAGAGCCTGGAAGTGCACGTTAGTTCTCAGCAGACAGTCTGGAAGTGCGCCTTAGTTCTCAACAGACAGCCTGGAAGTACACATTAGTTCTCAGCACACAGCCTGGGGGTACATCCTAGTTCTCAGCAGACAGCCTGGAGGTACACCTTAGTTCTCAGCAGACAGCCTGGACGTACACCTTAGTTCTCAGCAGACAGCCTGAAGGTACACCTTAGTTCTCAGCAGACAGCCTGGAGATACACCTTAGTTCTGAGCAGACAGCCTGGAAGTACACCTTAGTTCTCAGCAGACAGCCTGAAGGTACTCCTTAGCTCTCAGCAGACAGCCTGGAGGTACTCCTTATTTCTCAGCAGACAGCCTGGAGGTACTCCTTAGTTCTGAGCAGACAGCCTGGAAGTACACCTTAGTTCTCAGCAGACAGCCTGGAGGTGCACCTTAGTTCTCAGCACACAGCCTGGAGGTGCACCTTAGTTCTCAGCAGACAGCCTGGAGATACACTTTAGTTCTGAGCAGACAGCCTGGAAGTACACCTTAGTTCTCAGCAGACAGCCTGAAGGTACTCCTTAGCTCTCAGCAGACAGCCTGGAGGTACTCCTTATTTCTCAGCAGACAGCCTGGAGGTACTCCTTAGTTCTGAGCAGACAGCCTGGAAGTACACCTTAGTTCTCAGCAGACAGCCTGGAGGTGCACCTTAGTTCTCAGCAGACAGCCTGGAGGTGCACCTTAGTTCTCAGCAGACAGCCTGGAGGTGCACCTTAGTTCTCAGCAGACAGCCTGGAGGTGCACCTTAGTTCTCAGCAGACAGCCTGGAGGTGCACCTTAGTTCTCAGCAGACAGCCTGGAGGTGCACCTTAGTTCTTCTCAGCAGATGATCATATGCTGTCTGCTTAAACTCATCAGTATCTCTCCTCCTTCTCCTCTTTTATTTTCTACTGTTTCCTTCTCCTCTTTTATTTTCTACTGTTTCCTCCTCCTCTTTTATTTTCTACTGTTTCTTCCTTCTGTTTTATTTACTACTGTTTCTTCCTTCTGTTTTATTTACTACTGTTTCTTCCTTCTGTTATATTTACTACTGTTTCCTCCCCCTCCTCCTCCTCCTATTTTATTTACCAATGTTTTCTCCTTCTCCTCTTCGTCTACTCTTTCAGCTACGTCATTTATTTTAGCCTCCTCCTCCATCTACTCTTCTATCTGTCTTCTCTAAGTATATCCATCTTCCTGTCCCGCCTCTTCCTCTTCTTAAGTAGCCTATATGCATGTACTTAAGTATGTATACGTGTATGAATGTATGTATGAATGTATATGTATACATATATGCATAAATGTGTGCATGTATATATGCAACAATGTACATGCATCTATACTTGTATCTTTGTATGTATGTACTATGTATATGTCGTGCCGAATAGGTAAAACTTGCGATTTTTGCTTAAATAGCAATGTTCTTCTTGCCGAATAAGACAAATGAAAATTTGTGTATGCAATAATTTCGCAAAAATCATTCTGAACCTAACGAAAAAAATATATTTCATTGTGTTTATTATTAAATTACTGTAAACTTATTTAAAATATATTTAGTTGGATTAGGCTAAATTAAATTGTTCTTGTTATAATAAGGTCAGGTAAGTTTCCTAAGGATCTTTTGGTACAAAATTATTATTTTTTTTACATTAACATAAATGAAAAAATATATATCTTTAAACATATAACAGAAAATTTTAGAAAGGACTTAATTTTAAATGAGTTCTTGCTAACTGACCAGTTTTACCTATTCAGCACGACATATATAAATACATATATATATATATATATATATATATGTATATATATGTATAATATATATATATATATATATGTATATATATGTATAATATATATATATATATATATGTATATATATGTATAATATATATATATATATATATATATATATATATATGTATAATATATATATATATATATATGTATATGTATATATATGTATAATATATATATATATATATATGTATATATATATATATATATATATAATATATATATATATATATATATATCTATATATATTTATAATATATATATATATATATATTTTTATATATATGTATTATATATATATATATATATATGTATATATATATGTATAATATATATATATATATATATGTATATATATGTATAATATATATATATATATATATATATATATATATATATATATATATAACTACCTCTGTATACAAACGAGGAAACAGACACAAACAACTAAAACAGAGGAATGGATAAACGAAGGAAGTGTAGATACACTGGCAATAACAAAGACAACAGATATTACATACAGAAAACGAAGAACGGTAAACAAACAACTAACTTACAAACTAAGACAACACTGACAAACACAGTCGTAAGGACCAGGAAAGTTAATAGGGTTGAAAGTCTATCTACCACACGAGGGTCATTAAGGTTGGTTAATGGGGTTGAAAGTCTATCTACCACACGAGGGTCATTTTAAGGTTGGTTAATGGGGTTGAAAGTCTATCTACCACACGAGGGTCATTAAGGTTGGTTAATGGGGTTGAAAGTCTATCTACCACACGAGGGTCATTAAGGTTGGTTAATGAGGTTTAAAGTCTATCTACCACACGAGGGTCATTAAGGTTGGTTAATGAGGTTTAAAGTCTATCTACCACACGAGGGTCATTAAGGTTAGTTTATGAGGTTTAAAGTCTATCTACCACACGAGGGTCATTAAGGTTGGTTAATGAGGTTTAAAGTCTATCTACCACACGAGGGTTATTAAGGTTGGTTAATGAGGTTTAAAGTCTATCTACCACACGAGGGTCATTAAGGTTGGTTAATGAGGTTTAAAGTCTATCTACCACACGAGGGTCATTAAGGTTGGTTAATGGGGTTGAAAGTCTTTCTACCACACGAGGGTCATTAAGGTTGGTTACTGGGGTTGAAAGTCTTTCTACCACACGAGGGTCATTAAGGTTGGTTAATGGGGTTGAAAGTCTATCTACCACCCGAGGGTCATTAAGGTTGGTTAATGAGGTTTAAAGTCTATCTACCACACGAGGGTCATTAAGGTTGGTTAATGAGGTTTAAAGTCTATCTACCACACGAGGGTCATTAAGGTTGGTTAATGAGGTTTAAAGTCTATCTACCACACGAGGGTCATTAAGGTTGGTTAATGGGGTTGAAAGTCTATCTACCACCCGAGGGTCATTAAGGTTGGTTAATGAGGTTTAAAGTCTATCTACCACACGAGGGTCATTAAGGTTGGTTAATGAGGTTTAAAGTCTATCTACCACACGAGGGTCATTAAGGTTGGTTAATGGGGTTGAAAGTCTATCTACCACACGAGGGTCATTAAGGTTGGTTAATGAGGTTTAAAGTCTATCTACCACACGAGGGTCATTAAGGTTGGTTAATGAGGTTTAAAGTCTATCTACCACACGAGGGTCATTAAGGTTGGTTAATGGGGTTGAAAGTCTATCTACCACACGAGGGTCATTAAGGTTGGTTAATGGGGTTGAAAGTCTATCTACCACCCGAGGGTCATTAAGGTTGGTTAATGAGGTTTAAAGTCTATCTACCACACGAGGGTCATTAAGGTTGGTTAATGAGGTTTAAAGTCTATCTACCACACGAGGGTCATTAAGGTTGGTTAATGAGGTTTAAAGTCTATCTACCACACGAGGGTCATTAAGGTTGGTTAATGGGGTTGAAAGTCTATCTACCACCCGAGGGTCATTAAGGTTGGTTAATGAGGTTTAAAGTCTATCTACCACACGAGGGTCATTAAGGTTGGTTAATGAGGTTTAAAGTCTATCTACCACACGAGGGTCATTAAGGTTGGTTAATGGGGTTGAAAGTCTATCTACCACACGAGGGTCATTAAGGTTGGTTAATGAGGTTTAAAGTCTATCTACCACACGAGGGTCATTAAGGTTGGTTAATGAGGTTTAAAGTCTATCTACCACACGAGGGTCATTAAGGTTGGTTAATGGGGTTGAAAGTCTATCTACCACACGAGGGTCATTAAGGTTGGTTAATGAGGTTTAAAGTCTATCTACCACACGAGGGTCATTAAGGTTGGTTAATGAGGTTTAAAGTCTATCTAGCACACGAGGGTCATTAAGGTTGGTTAATGTGGTTGAAAGTCTATCTACCACACGAGGGTGATAAGGCTGCATATCACCTGTTCACCACCAGTCAAGAATACTTTAATACCTAAAATAGTAATTAATGTAAACTACCAGTATATATACTAAGACATACATCTCTCAGTGTATATACACTGAGAGATATAAAATTATCTGCTTATGTACAGCGAGAGATAAAGAACTTTGTGTGTATACAGTGCGAGAAATACACCTCATTGTGCATTGAGGAATATACATGTATATATTTTAGTGTATAAACACTCAGAAATATACACTTCGAAGTGTATATACACAACTCACAATGTATATATTTCGTGTGTCTGCCACCGTGAAGAGGAAAGAGTTATGAGTGAGAGAGAGAGAGAGTTATGAGAGAGAGAGAGAGAGAGAGAGAGAGAGAGAGAGAGAGAGAGAGAGAGAGAGAGAGAGAGAGAGAGAGAGAGAGAGAGAGAGGTTAGGATGCTGCTACTGGTCAGTCTTTATACTTACTGCCACTGATATCTCACATTATTCTCTGTCTCTCTCTCCCACAACAAATCCCCAGCAGTGGGGCGAGGAGGAGAGAGATGTTGCCATGGCAACCAGCTTAGCGTAGTGCCAAGTCTGGCCACCAGATGGCTCCTAGCATCCTTCCCTTACCTTGGATCAAACCTTCCCCCCCTCCTCAACCACTGCACCATCTCTATGCCCTGGCAGGTTAATTAGGTTTCAAGACTATCCACCTACTACACGAGGGTCGTTAAGGCTGCACCTCACCTGTACACGATCAGTCAATTACGTTAAATTACTTTGTACTGTATTAAAAGAAAGCGCTAAATCCGCATGGGCCAAGGTTCAGCCAACCCTTCATACAAATATCTTAATTTTAATTTTACACAACTTTTTTTTATCATGTGTTCTATGAGAGAGAGAGAGAGAGAAACATCCGTTTCTTCTGTTTATCTGTTTGTTGTGCACTGTTTTTCTGACTCTCTCTCTCTCTCTCTCTCTTTACACAGAGTTTGACAATGTTAGGTTAAGGATTCCTAACTTTATTGACAAGCTAAGAGCTGTTACCTACATCAGCTCATTTGAAAGCATTTTTATTGTTATGAGACATACAAGTAGGGAACAGGATGAAGTTGGAGCCATCTGTGGACCAGTATTTTCACTTGATCTCTCTCTCTCTCTCTCTCTCTCTCTCTCTCTCTCAACTCGAGAGATAACTTGAAACAAAACTTTTTTAATATAAAACTACCATTCTCAGCAATGTGGCTGTCCACTGTTAACAGTAAACTTGTCCACTGTTAACAGTAAACTTGTCCACTGTTAACAGTAAACTTGTCCACTGTTAACAGTAAACTTGTCCACTGTTAACAGTAAACTTGTCCACTGTTAACAGTAAACTTGCCCACTGTTAACAGTAAACTTGCCCACTGTTAACAGTAAACTTGTCCACTGTTAACAGTAAACTTGTCCACTGTTAACAGTAAACTTGTCCACTGTTAACAGTAAACTTGTCCACTGTTAACAGTAAACTTGTCCACTGCTAACAGTAAACCTGTCAACTGTTGACAGTAAACTTGTCCACTGTTAACAGTAAACCTGTCCACTGTTAACAGTAAACCTGTCCACTGTTAACAGTAAACTTGTCCGCTGTTAACAGTAAACCTGTCCACTGTTAACAGTAAACTTGTTCACTGTTAACAGTAAACTTGTCCACTGTTAACAGTAAACTTGTCCACTATTAACAGTAAACTTGTCCACTGTTAACAGTACACTTGTTCACTGTTAACAGTAAACTTGTCCACTGTAAACTTGTCCACTGTTAACAGTACACTTGTTCACTGTTAACAGTAAACTTGTCCACTGTAAACTTGTCCACTGTTAACAGTAAACTAGTCCACTGTTAACAGTAAACCTGTCCACTGTTAACAGTAAACTTGTCCACTGTTAACAGCAAACTTGTCCACTGTTAACAGCAAACTTGTCCACTGTTAACAGTAAACTTGTCCACTGTTAACAGTAAACTTGTCCACTGTTAACAGTAAACTTGTCCACTGTTAACAGCAAACTTGTCCACTGTTAACAGCAAACTTGTCCACTCTTAACAGTAAACTTGTCCAATGTTAACAGTAAACCTGTCCACTGTTAACAGTAAACTTGTCCACTCTTAACAGCAAACTTGTCCACTGTTAACAGCAAACTTGTCCACTGTTAACAGTAAACTTGTCCACTGTTAACAGCAAACTTGTCCACTGTTAACAGCAAACTTGTCCACTGTTAACAGCAAACTTGTCCACTGTTAACAGTAAACTTGTCCACTGTTAACAGTAAACTTGTCCACTGTTAACAGCAAACTTGTCCACTGTTACCAGTAAACTTGTCCACTGTTAACAGTAAACCTGTCCACTGTTTACAGTAAACTTGTCCACTGTTAACAGTAAACCTGTCCACTGTTAACAGTAAACTTGTCCACTGTTAACAGTAAACTTGTCCACTGTTAACAGCAAACTTGTCCACTGTTAACAGCAAACTTGTCCACTGTTAACAGCAAACTTGTCCACTGTTAACAGCAAACGTGTCCACTGTTAACAGTAAACTTGTCCACTGTTAACAGCAAACTTGTCCACTGTTAACAGCAAACTTGTCCACTGTTAACAGCAAACTTGTCCACTGTTAACAGTAAACTTGTCCACTGTTAACAGCAAACTTGTCCACTGTTAACAACAAACGTGTCCACTGTTAACAGTAAACTTGTCCACTCTTAACACCAAACTTGTCCACTGTTAACAGTAAAGTTGTCCACTGTTAACAGTAAACTTGTCCACTGTTAACAGTAAACTTGTCCACTGTTAACAGCAAACTTGTCCACTGTTAACAGTAAACTTGTCCACTGTTAACAGCAAACTTGTCCACTGTTAACAGGAAACTTGTGCACTGTTAACAGTAAACTTGTCCACTGTTAACAGTAAAGTTGTCCACTGTTAACAGTAAACTTGCGCACTGTTAACAGTAAACTTGTCCACTGTTAACAGTAAAGTTGTCCACTGTTAACAGTAAACTTGTCCACTGTTAACAGTAAAGTTGTCCACTGTTAACAGTAAACTTGTCCACTGTTAACAGTAAACTTGTCCACTGTTAACAGTAAAGTTGTCCACTGTTAACAGTAAACTTGTCCACTGTTAACAGTAAACTTGTCCACTCTTAACAGTAAACTTGTCCACTGTTAA
>NC_091349.1:5892129-5912129 GCF_038502225.1 Cherax quadricarinatus
TGGACACAACACGTTCACAACAAGTATCATAATTACTCCCGCCAGTTTACGTAATTAGTTTCCAATACTTTCACCATTAACTTTCAGACTTAATTAAGAGAGAAAAAAACTTATTATCAAACCTGACATTTCAAAATGAAAAAATACCAAAAAAAAAAAAAAAAAAAACACTAAGAGAATTGAACATCAATTAGCATAAAAATATGTACAACTGAACACCAATTAACAAGAACTACCCCTCCCCCCCCAAGTTAACTCATTACAGACAACTTAACGAACTTTCTCAAACTTAAATTAGAAATGAGTATAAAAATAAGTTGTTGCAATACTGACGATGGAACAAAAACACAAATTATCATAAGTAATAAATCAATGTTATCTTTGTAAGTAATTATAAGAGAAAAATATATTACAAACACACACACACACAGATGAATCACAGGGATGTTAGGAAGTATTTCTTCAGCAAGTGGAATAGTCTGGGAAGTGACGTAGTGGAGGAGGTAGCGACCAGTGAAGAGGCGGGGGCCAGGAACTGTGAATCGACCCCTGCAACCTCAACTAGGTGAGTACACATATATATATACACACACACACACAATCCGGAGAGTGATGCAGTGGAGGCAGGATCCATACATAGCTTTAAGAGGAGGTATGATAAAACTCATGGAGCAGGGAGAGAGTAACCTAGTAGCGACCAGTGAAGAGGCGGGGCCAGGAGCTGTGAATCGACCCCTGTAGCCTCAAGTAGGTGAGTACACACACACAAAGTGGAAGTTATCACAGTTACTTTTTGCTGATGACACTGTGCCTTTGGGAGATTCTGAGAGATACAAAGGTTGGTGGACGAATTTGGGAGGGTGTGTAAAAGAGCAAGGTGATGAGTGAGGACAAATTTAGGTAATGGAAGACTGGATATCAGATTCGAGGGAGAGAGCATGAAGGAAGTGAATATATTCAGATGTTTGAGAGTGGACTTGTCGCGGATGGAACTATGAAAGACGAGGTAAATTATAGAATTGACGAGGGGAAAAAGGTGAGTGGTGCATTGAGCCATCTGTGTAGACGTTAAGAACGTTATCCCTAGAGATAAAAAGGGAGAATGTATGAGAATACAGTGGTGCTAACGCATTTATATGGGTGTGAAACATGGGTGATGAATGTTGCAACAAGGAGAAGGCTGGAGGAAGTGGAGATGTCGTGTCTGAGGGCAATGTGTGGTGTGAACATTATGCAGATAATCAGTAACTTGGAGATGAGGAGGTGCAGGGTTTATAAAAGTATCATCTAGAGAGATGGAGAGGGATTGTTGAGGTGGTTGGGACATTTAGAGAGGATGGAGTAAAAAAGGGATCACCCTAGGTAAGGTTGGAGGATTTGTAAGCGAGGGGCCTGGACATACAGCATTCGTATTTGAGCATGTTAGAAAGGAGTGAGTGGAAACAAATGCTTTTTATGACTTTGCGTGCTGCTGGAGTGTGAGCAATGTAACATTTATGAAGGGATTCAGAGTAACCGGTCAGCCGGACTTAGAGTCCTGGAGGTGGAAAGTACAGTGCCTGCACTCTGAAGGAGGGGGGGGGGGATATTTGCAGTTTTGAACGGTAATATCGACACTCCTCTGGCAAGACAGTGATAGGGTGAGTGATAATGAAAGTGAATTACAGAGACACAGGCAAGACTGAACTGTAAGTGCATTGGTCTCCAGATTGGAAACTTAGTAAGTTCTTAACTGACACACCTGTAAACATGTAAACAATGACGGAACATCAAAACTCTCTCACTGAAGAACAAACACTCAATTACCCTGACTAGAACAATACACAAATAACCAGCACATAGGAGAGAGAAATTTATCACGACGTTTCGCTCCGACTGGGACCATTTACAAGTCACAGTAGTATTCTCAACATTACAAACTCTGCCTATAATTGGGTTCAATATATCCACTAGCCTTCTGGATAATTAGTAAAAGACTGAACCACTGAAGCTAATTATGCACCTGGCTCGATTACCTGGCTTATATGGCTTAATTAAGCCAGACATATGGTAATGATTCCCTATTTGTTGTGGAGCTTTTATGTAATTAGTACAAATTTGTCTATTAGTGGTTTAGACGTTATTATTAACTGAATCCAGTGAGTACAACTGTGAGTACAACTGTGAGTACAACTGTGAGTACAACTAGTGTGTACACGCCCACACACCAGCGCGAGCAGCCAAGTTATTGATCACGAAGCTGGTGGGTGAGCACCCACTCTCCCAACCCGCCCACCCACCCGCCCATCTACGCTGAACCACCCTCCAAGCCGCCCACCCGCCCATCTACACTCAAACACCCTCCCTTACACATCTGCTTAACCATGAACAAAAACTACAAAATATGCAAAGGTTTGTAATCAGACTAGTTCAATGTTCACTCACAGGATGACTGACACTGTCACAGGATGACTGACACTGTCACAGGATGACTGACACTGTCACAGGATAAATGACACTGTAACGGGATGACTGACACTGTCACAGGATAAATGACACTGTAACGGGATGATTGGCACTGTCACAGGATGGTTGGCACTGTCACAGAATGTTTGACACTGCTACAGGATGACTGCCACTGCCACAGGATGATTGACACTGTTACAGGATGATTGAGACTGTCACAGGATGATTGGCACTGTCACAGAATGTTTGACACTGCTACAGGATGACTGCCACTGGCACAGGATGATTGACACTGTCAACGGATGAGTGGCACTGTCACAGGATGATTGGCACTGTCACAGGATTGGCACTGCCACAGGATGAGTATCACTGTCACAGGATGATTGGCACTGACACAGGATGATTGACAGTGTCACAGGATGATTGACAGCGTCACAGGATGATTGACAGTGTCACAGGATGATTGGCACTGACACAGGATGATTGGCACTGACACATGATGATTGACAGTGTCACAGGATAATTGACAGTGTCACAGGATGAGTGGCACTGTCACAGGATAAGTGGCACTGTAACAGGATGATTCGCACTGTCACAGGATAAATGGCACTGTAACAGGATGAGTGGCACTGTCACGGGATGATTGACACTGTCACAGGATGAGTAACACTGTCACAGGATAAGTGGCCATGTAACAGGATTGGCACTCTCACAGTATGATTGGCACTGTCACAAGATGAGTATCAATGTCACAAGATTACTGACACTGTTACAGGATGACTGACACGGTCACAGGATGAGTGCCACTGTCACAGGATGACTGACATTGTCATATGATGACTGAAACTGTCACAGGATGAGTGCCACTGTCAGAGGATGACTGACACTTACATGACTGACACTGTCACAGGATGATTGGCATTGTCACAGGATGACTGACACTGTCACAGGATGAGTGCCACTGTCACAGGCTGACTGACACTGTCACGGGATGACTGACACTGTCACGGGATGACTGACACTGTCACAGGAATACTGACACTGACCACTATATTCGTCCCTTGAGGTAAGCTTTCTCCTCCTTCTCCCCTGCTCACTCTTCCTCTTCCTTCCTCTCTTCCTGTTCCTCCTCTTCCTCTTCCCCTGCTCACTCTTCCTCTTTCTTCATAAGCGACACAATCATGAGTGAACAAATCAATGACAATTTTCAGATTCAGTATTAATCTCGCTGACTGTATCAATTTACAGGAGGTCTCCTGAACGAGCGGCGGCGGCGGCGGCGACAAGAAGAGGAGGAGGTGGAGGAGGAGGACGACGAGGAAAATGAGTGGGGTCAGGATAACGGAAGGAAGAAAGAGCACTGGTTGGAACATAGGAAGATAAGGTGTGTGTGTGTGTGTGTGTGTGTGTGTGTGTGTGTGTGTGTGTGTGTGCAGGGGGGGGGACGGGTCATCGAGTCATGGCTTCTGGCTCCTCCATCAAACACTACCATCCACCACCACTGCCATACCTTACATATTCTTGAAGCTATGTATTACTGAACTTACCAGCTCCTTTCATTACCACCTTATCGTTGAAAAAGTAATTCCTGACATCACTGTTGGTCATCACTGACTTATACCAATAGAATACCGTCAAATATTTCAATTCATTCCATTCTTCCACCAATTCTATTCGTAAAGAAAAAATAGATCCCGGCAACATTTCGCCAATATTATTTCTGTTTGCTCGTATATTAATTCTATAGACTCTTATATTATTTCTATGGGCTTTTATTTTCCATATTGAATGAAATAATAACATTAATAATCTTGTATGTTGTGATCAAGTCTCCTCTCTTCTGTGGCAATCTTGAACGTCTTCAACCTTCCATCATAACTGTCAGGCTTTTGTTGTTCTGTGATTCATCTTATCTCTTGCTTCATTCTTCATCTTAATCCTTTATCTCTTCCATCTCCTCCTCCTCCCCACAGACCTTAATGGTTCCTTCAGACCTTAATGGTTCCTTCAGACCTTAATGGTTCCTTCAGACCTTAACGGTTCCTTCAGACCTTAATGGTTCCTTCAGACCTTAATGGTTCCTTCAGACCTTAATGGTTCCTTCAGACCTTAATGGTTCCTTCAGACCTTAATGGTTCCTTCAAACCTTAATGGTTCCTTCAGACCTTAATGGTTCCTTCAGACCTTAATGGTTCCTTCAGACCTTAATGGTTCCTTCAGACCTTAATGGTTCCTTCAGACCTTAATGGTTCCTTCAGACCTTAATGGTTCCTTCAGACCTTAATGGTTCCTTCAGACCTTAATGGTTCCTTCAGACCTTAATGGTTCCTTCAGACCTTAATGGTTCCTTCAGACCTTAATGGTTCCTTCAGACCTTAATGGTTCCTTCAGACCTTAATACTGGTACGCTTCTCTTTTATTTAAGGCAGTCTTACCAGCTTCATTAATGGCCAATTTTTCCTTAATGACGGGAATTACACCTACTAGAAAACAAATAATTCAATATATATATATGTATATATATATATATATATATATATATATATATATATATATATATATATATATATATATATATATATATATATGTATATATATATAATCGCGAACAAGCGATATAAGATGCATAAGAACCACAGTGGGAGTTAAATGATAGCTCTAGGCCTTTCGTGTTGCAATCAACACATCATCAGGAGCTTACAGTGTTGCACAAACGAGTAGGATGTGCAAGAATGTTCGTTAAGGGATACGTTATTGCTTGAATAAGGCAGGGAGGCAGGAGACGCCAAGTGCCCCGGGCATAACAGTGCCAGGCACCAGAAACACTGAGTATTAAAGCCTTAGATAACAGCCAACCCACAAGCACTGATAATGTAGTCATGACTTGGCGGAAATAACATTAGTGACTTAACAATTATCAAAAAAATTTAGCCTGGTGGCTAAAGTTCCGCTTCACACTCGGAGGGCCCGGGTTCGATTCCCGACGGGTGGTAACATTTCGACACGTTTCCTTACACCTGTTGTCCTGTTCACCTAGCAGCAAATAGGTACCTGGATGTTAGTCGACTGGTGTGGGTCGCATCCTGGGGGACAAGATTGAGGACCCCAATGGAAATAAGTTAGACAGTCCTCGATGACGCACTGACTTTCTTGGGTTATCCTGGGTGGCTAACCCTCCGAGGTTAAAAATCCGAACGAAATCTTATCTTATCTTGCATTCTGATTATAGATATATCTGGCAATTGTCTCAGGAAAATTCCGTAATATTAAGAAAATGGGTCTACGGCCGACTCACTTAAAACTAAAGGGAGACACCTATAATTTATCCACAGGAAGACGGCCATAGTTTATATATCCCACTCTAATTCCTCTGTGTGGAACAACACCACTTAACATAATTCAGAGCATTTGTATAGGAATCCGGTTTTAGGCTATGCACGATAACCTCAATTATAAACGAATCAAGTCTGAATAATCCTCAACTATTATTATACAGTGTTAGACTAACACAACACCGATATTCAATACAAACAACTCAGGAATTAAATGCCGTATTCAACCACACCCAAATTTGCAAGAATCCTGCAAATTGTTGGGAAGCCAGAGTCCTAGTTCCTTGTACCCCAAGGCTGCAAAGCTAGAGTCCTAGTTCCTTGTACCTAAAGGCTGCAAAGCTAGAGTCCTAGTTCCTTGTACCTTAAGGCTGCAAAGCTAGAGTCCTAGTTCCTTGTACCTCAAGGCTGCAAAGCTAGAGTCCTAGTTCCTTGTACCTCAAGGCTGCAAAGCTAGAGTCCGAGTTCCTTGTACCTCAAGGCTGCAAAGCTAGAGTCCTAGTTCCTTGTACCTCAAGGCTGTGAAGCCAGAGTCCTAATTCCTTGTACCCCAAGGCTGCAAAGCTAGAGTCCTAGTTCCTTGTACCTCAAGGCTGCAAAGCTAGAATCCTAGTTCCTTGTACCTCAAGGCTGCAAAGCTAGAGTCCTAGTTCCTTGTACCTCAAGGCTGCAAAGCTAGAGTCCTAGTTCCTTGTACCCCAAGGCTGCAAAGCTAGAGTCCTAGTTCCTTGTACCTCAAGGCTGCAAAGCTAGAGTCCTAGTTCCTTGTACCTCATGGCTGTGAAGCCAGAGTCCTAGTTCCTTGTACACCAAGGCTGCAAAGCCAGAGTCCTAGTTCCTTGTACACCAAGGCTGCAAAGCCGGAGTCCTAGTGCCTTGTACCTCATGGCTGTGAAGCCAGAGTCCTAGTTCCTTGTACACCAAGGCTGCGAAGCCAGAGTCCTAGTTCCTTGTACCTCAAGGCCGTGAAGCCACGGTCTTAGTTTCTTGTACCTCAAGGCCATGAAGCCAGAGTCCTAGTTCCTTGTTCCTCATGGCTGTGAAGCCAGAGTCCTAGTTTCTTGTACCTCAAGGCCGTGAAGCCAGAGTCCTAGTTCCTTGTGCCTCAAGGCCGTGAAGCCAGAGTCCTAGTTTCTTGTACCTCAAGGCCGTGAAGCCAGAATCCTAGTTCCTTGTCCATCACGGCTGTGAAGCCAGAATCCTAGTTCCTTGTACATCACGGCTGTGAAGCCAGAATCCTAGCTCCTTGTACATCACGGCTGTGAAGCCAGAATCCTAGTTCCTTGTACATCACGGCTGTGAAGCCAGAATCCTAGTTCCTTGTACATCACGGCTGTGAAGCCAGAATCCTAGTTACTTGTGCATCACGGCTGTGAAGCCAGAATCCTAGTTCCTTGTACATCACGGCTGTGAAGCCAGAATCCCAGTTCCTTGTACATCACGGCTGTGAAGCCAGAATCCTAGTTCCTTGTACATCACGGCTGTGAAGCCAGAATCTTAGTTCCTTGTACATCACGGCTGTGAAGCCAGAATCCCAGTTCATTGTACATCACGGCTGTGAAGCCAGAATCCTAGCTCCTTGTACATCACGGCTGTGAAGCCAGAATCCTAGTTCCTTGTACATCACGGCTGTGAAACCAGAATCCTAGTTACTTGTACATCACGGCTGTGAAGCCAGAATCCTAGTTCCTTGTACATCACGGCTGTGAAGCCAGAATCCTAGTTCCTTGTACATCACGACTGTGAAGCCAGAATCCTAGTTCCTTGTACATCACGGCTGTGAAGCCAGAATCCTAGTTCCTTGTACATCACGACTGTGAAGCCAGAATCCTAGTTCCTTGTGCATCACGGCTGTGAAGCCAGAATCCTAGTTCCTTGTACATCACGGCTGTGAAGCCAGAATCCTAGTTCCTTGTGCATCACGGCTGTGAAGCCAGAATCCTAGTTCCTTGTACATCACGGCTGTGAAGCCAGAATCCTAGTTCCTTGTACATCACGGCTGTGAAGCCAGAATCCTAGTTCCTTGTACATCACGGCTGTGAAGCCAGAATCCTAGTTCCTTGTACATCACGGCTGTGAAGCCAGAATCCTAGTTCCTTGTACATCACGGCTGTGAAGCCAGAATCCTAGTTCCTTGTACATCACGGCTGTGAAGCCAGAATCCTAGTTCCTTGTACATCACGGCTGTGAAGCCAGAATCCTAGTTCCTTGTACATCACGGCTGTGAAGCCAGAATCCTAGTTCCTTGTACATCACGGCTGTGAAGCCAGAATCCTAGTTCCTTGTACATCACGGCTGTGAAGCCAGAATCCTAGTTCCTTGTACATCACGGCTGTGAAGCCAGAATCCTAGTTCCTTGTACATCACGGCTGTGAAGCCAGAATCCTAGTTCCTTGTACATCACGGCTGTGAAGCCAGAATCCTAGTTCCTTGTACATCACGGCTGTGAAGCCATAATCCTAGTTCCTTGTACATCACGACTGTGAAGCCAGAATCCTAGTTCCTTGTACATCACGGCTGTGAAGCCATAATCCTAGTTCCTTGTACATCACGACTGTGAAGCCAGAATCCTAGTTCCTTGTACATCACGGCTGTGAAGCCAGAATCCTAGTTCCTTGTACATCACGGCTGTGAAGCCAGAATCCTAGTTCCTTGTACATCACGGCTGTGAAGCCAGAATCCTAGTTCCTTGTACATCACGGCTGTGAAGCCAGAATCCTAGTTCCTTGTACATCACGGCTGTGAAGCCAGAATCCTAGTTCCTTGTACATCACGGCTGTGAAGCCAGAATCCTAGTTCCTTGTACATCACGGCTGTGAAGCCAGAATCCTAGTTCCTTGTACATCACGGCTGTGAAGCCAGAATCCTAGTTCCTTGTACATCACGGCTGAAGCCAGAATCCTAGTTCCTTGTACATCACGGCTGTGAAGCCAGAATCCTAGTTCCTTGTACATCACGGCTGTGAAGCCAGAATCCTAGTTCCTTGTACATCACGGCTGTGAAGCCAGAATCCTAGTTCCTTGTACATCACGGCTGTGAAGCCAGAATCCTAGTTCCTTGTGCATCACGGCTGTGAAGCCAGAATCCTAGTTCCTTGTACATCACGGCTGTGAAGCCAGAATCCTAGTTCCTTGTACATCACGGCTGTGAAGCCAGAATCCTAGTTCCTTGTACATCACGGCTGTGAAGCCAGAATCCTAGTTCCTTGTACATCACGGCTGTGAAGCCAGAATCCTAGTTCCTTGTACATCACGGCTGTGAAGCCAGAATCCTAGTTCCTTGTACATCACGGCTGTGAAGCCAGAATCCTAGTTCCTTGTACATCACGGCTGTGAAGCCAGAATCCTAGTTCCTTGTACATCACGGCTGTGAAGCCAGAATCCTAGTTCCTTGTACATCACGGCTGTGAAGCCAGAATCCTAGTTCCTTGTACATCACGGCTGTGAAGCCAGAATCCTAGTTCCTTGTACATCACGGCTGTGAAGCCAGAATCCTAGTTCCTTGTACATCACGGCTGTGAAGCCAGAATCCTAGTTCCTTGTACATCACGGCTGTGAAGCCAGAATCCTAGTTCCTTGTACATCACGGCTGTGAAGCCAGAATCCTAGTTCCTTGTACATCACGGCTGTGAAGCCAGAATCCTAGTTCCTTGTACATCACGGCTGTGAAGCCAGAATCCTAGTTCCTTGTACATCACGGCTGTGAAGCCAGAATCCTAGTTCCTTGTGCATCACGGCTGTGAAGCCAGAATCCTAGTTCCTTGTACATCACGGCTGTGAAGCCAGAATCCTAGTTCCTTGTGCATCACGGCTGTGAAGCCAGAATCCTAGTTCCTTGTGCATCACGGCTGTGAAGCCAGAATCCTAGTTCCTTGTGCATCACGGCTGTGAAGCCAGAATCCTAGTTCCTTGTACATCACGGCTGTGAAGCCAGAATCCTAGTTCCTTGTGCATCACGGCTGTGAAGCCAGAATCCTAGTTCCTTGTGCATCACGGCTGTGAAGCCAGAATCCTAGTTCCTTGTACATCACGGCTGTGAAGCCAGAATCCTAGTTCCTTGTACATCACGGCTGTGAAGCCAGAATCCTAGTTCCTTGTACATCACGGCTGTGAAGCCAGAATCCTAGTTCCTTGTACATCACGGCTGTGAAGCCAGAATCCTAGTTCCTTGTACATCACGGCTGTGAAGCCAGAATCCTAGTTCCTTGTACATCACGGCTGTGAAGCCAGAATCCTAGTTCCTTGTACATCACGGCTGTGAAGCCAGAATCCTAGTTCCTTGTGCATCACGGCTGTGAAGCCAGAATCCTAGTTCCTTGTGCATCACGGCTGTGAAGCCAGAATCCTAGTTCCTTGTGCATCACGGCTGTGAAGCCAGAATCCTAGTTCCTTGTACATCACGGCTGTGAAGCCAGAATCCTAGTTCCTTGTACATCACGGCTGTGAAGCCAGAATCCTAGTTCCTTGTACATCACGGCTGTGAAGCCAGAATCCTAGTTCCTTGTACATCACGGCTGTGAAGCCAGAATCCTAGTTCCTTGTGCATCACGGCTGTGAAGCCAGAATCCTAGTTCCTTGTACATCACGGCTGTGAAGCCAGAATCCTAGTTCCTTGTACATCACGGCTGTGAAGCCAGAATCCTAGTTCCTTGTGCATCACGGCTGTGAAGCCAGAATCCTAGTTCCTTGTGCATCACGGCTGTGAAGCCCGAATCCTAGTTCCTTGTACATCACGGCTGTGAAGCCAGAATCCTAGTTCCTTGTACATCACGGCTGTGAAGCCAGAATCCTAGTTCCTTGTACATCACGGCTGTGAAGCCAGAATCCTAGTTCCTTGTACATCACGGCTGTGAAGCCAGAATCCTAGTTCCTTGTACATCACGGCTGTGAAGCCAGAATCCTAGTTCCTTGTACATCACGGCTGTGAAGCCAGAATCCTAGTTCCTTGTGCATCACGGCTGTGAAGCCAGAATCCTAGTTCCTTGTGCATCACGGCTGTGAAGCCAGAATCCTAGTTCCTTGTACATCACGGCTGTGAAGCCAGAATCCTAGTTCCTTGTACATCACGGCTGTGAAGCCAGAATCCTAGTTCCTTGTACATCACGGCTGTGAAGCCAGAATCCTAGTTCCTTGTACATCACGGCTGTGAAGCCAGAATCCTAGTTCCTTGTACATCACGGCTGTGAAGCCAGAATCCTAGTTCCTTGTACATCACGGCTGTGAAGCCAGAATCCTAGTTCCTTGTACATCACGGCTGTGAAGCCAGAATCCTAGTTCCTTGTACATCACGGCTGTGAAGCCAGAATCCTAGTTCCTTGTACATCACGGCTGTGAAGCCAGAATCCTAGTTCCTTGTACATCACGACTGTGAAGCCAGAATCCTAGTTCCTTGTACATCACGGCTGTGAAGCCAGAATCCTAGTTCCTTGTACATCACGGCTGTGAAGCCAGAATCCTAGTTCCTTGTACATCACGGCTGTGAAGCCAGAATCCTAGTTCCTTGTACATCACGGCTGTGAAGCCAGAATCCTAGTTCCTTGTACATCACGGCTGTGATGCCAGAATCCTAGTTCCTTGTACATCACGGCTGTGAAGCCAGAATCCTAGTTCCTTGTACATTACGGCTGTGAAGCCAGAATCCTAGTTCCTTGTACATCACGGCTGTGAAGCCAGAATCCTAGTTCCTTGTACATTACGGCTGTGAAGCCAGAATCCTAGTTCCTTGTACATCACGGCTGTGAAGCCAGAATCCTAGTTCCTTGTACATCACGGCTGTGAAGCCAGAATCCTAGTTCCTTGTACATCACGGCTGTGAAGCCAGAATCCTAGTTCCTTGTACATCACGGCTGTGAAGCCAGAATCCTAGTTCCTTGTACATCACGGCTGTGAAGCCAGAATCCTAGTTCCTTGTACATCACGGCTGTGAAGCCAGAATCCTAGTTCCTTGTACATTACGGCTGTGAAGCCAGAATCCTAGTTCCTTGTACATCACGGCTGTGAAGCCAGAATCCTAGTTCCTTGTACATTACGGCTGTGAAGCCAGAATCCTAGTTCCTTGTACATCACGGCTGTGAAGCCAGAATCCTAGTTCCTTGTACATCACGGCTGTGAAGCCAGAATCCTAGTTCCTTGTACATCACGGCTGTGAAGCCAGAATCCTAGTTCCTTGTACATTACGGCTGTGAAGCCAGAATCCTAGTTCCTTGTACATCACGGCTGTGATGCCAGAATCCTAGTTCCTTGTACATCACGGCTGTGAAGCCAGAATCCTAGTTCCTTGTACATTACGGCTGTGAAGCCAGAATCCTAGTTCCTTGTACATCACGGCTGTGAAGCCAGAATCCTAGTTCCTTGTACATTACGGCTGTGAAGCCAGAATCCTAGTTCCTTGTACATCACGGCTGTGAAGCCAGAATCCTAGTTCCTTGTACATCACGGCTGTGAAGCCAGAATCCTAGTTCCTTGTACATCACGGCTGTGAAGCCAGAATCCTAGTTCCTTGTACATCACGGCTGTGAAGCCAGAATCCTAGTTCCTTGTACATCACGGCTGTGAAGCCAGAATCCTAGTTCCTTGTACATCACGGCTGTGAAGCCAGAATCCTAGTTCCTTGTACATTACGGCTGTGAAGCCAGAATCCTAGTTCCTTGTACATCACGGCTGTGAAGCCAGAATCCTAGTTCCTTGTACATCACGGCTGTGAAGCCAGAATCCTAGTTCCTTGTACATCACGGCTGTGAAGCCAGAATCCTAGTTCCTTGTACATCACGGCTGTGAAGCCAGAATCCTAGTTCCTTGTACATCACGGCTGTGAAGCCAGAATCCTAGTTCCTTGTACATCACGGCTGTGAAGCCAGAATCCTAGTTCCTTGTACATCACGGCTGTGAAGCCAGAATCCTAGTTCCTTGTACATCACGGCTGGAAAAGAAATATTTAAGAACCGGCGGTTATAAAACATGGCAGCAAACGCTCATTAGGTACAAGAGATATTACCTTAGTGAAGCCATAGTCGAGAAGGAACCTGGCGTGTTGCAGCTCGACACCTGAGCCAGCACCTAGTCCAGCACCTAGTCCCCAGGCCCTCTGCTGGTCACCAGGCCCCCCCAGACCCCAGATGGTGGGTTGCTCACTCTCACTCTCATATCCACTACACCGCTGTGATGCTGGTAGTTGTGGTTGTTGTAGTGTTGATGGTAATTGTGGTTGTTGCTGCAGTGTTGCTGGTAGTTGTGGTTGTTGCTGTTGTTGTAGTAGTGTTGCTGGTGGTGCTGCTTGGTCGGTGGGCCGAACTCTGGAGTCGGAGCTCCGGCGTGGGCGTTGTGGGCGCGGTGAGGGAGGCGGGGCGGGCGTGGGCGGGGTCCCACCCACTTCCGGCGCCCATGAAACTCTCTCCCCGACGCCCTCTTGGCGGTCGGAGACGCAGGGCGGCGTGCGTCGGGCGTCCGACGTCGGGTGGCGGCGTCCGTTGAGACGCACGGCAACGTACGTGTCACTGAGAGCGCCTTCGTCGTCCGTAGGTGGCGGGGGGCATAGGGCGGCAGAGCGGCGGGAGGTGAAGCTGCTGGAACGGGCAGGGGTGCGGGCGGCGGTGCAGGGCCGCCCACCAAGCCGCCCACGCTGCCCACAGGCACGGCACTGCCGTGGTGATGGGCGGCACGTACACGTGGGGGCATAGCGTGTGGTGGGCGGCGTGTGGTTGGTAGGCGGCGTGGGTGACGTAGCGTGGGCAGGGCTGGGCGTGGTGATGGCGGGGGTGGTCACATGGTGGTGCACACCTGGACCCACCTGTGACCGCCCACCGTGCACGTAGGTCGGCTGGGTGACAGCCAAGGATGGGCGGGGTGGTGGGTGGCGGTAGCGGGCGTGGGGCGGGGGTGGCGGGGGCAGGTACTGAGGCTGGGGCGGCACCGTACAAGACATGGGCGGCCGTGGGTGGCGCCGCCCATCCACGCCCTTGTCAGTATAGTCCGGAAAGGTGATGGAGTACATGGGCATGCAGTGGGCGGAGGTGGAGTAAGTGGGCGGGTAGCCCCTGTGGGCGGTGCGGGCGGGCAGGGACACCATAGGCTGCGGTGGGCGGTCACACGCCGCCCTCACCGCCCCCCGCCCACTGCCCGGTCACCCACTACCCCACCCTACACCGCCCACACTAGCCTGCTCCTCACCCCTCAGGTGCATGGGGGTAGGTGGTGACGCAGGTGGCGTAGGTGCGGGCGTAGGTACCCCTCTCTCCCTCACACCTTCCTCACTCCTCCCTCACTGTCTCCCTCACTGTCTCTCCACCCATACATCACCATCTCTTTTCTCACCACTTCTCTTTACAAGATTACCTTGCGTATACGCACTCCAGCACTTTATTACCCTGCGTATACGCACTCCAGCACTTTATTACCCTGCGTATACGCACTCTAGCACTTTATTCCCTTAAACCTTTGCACGTCAGCACTATTGTATTTCAGTATACTCACGCCAACACTGTATTTCCTTGCGTATACGAACGCAAGTGCTTTATTTCCTTGCGTCAACACACTCCAGTATTTTACTTCCTTGCGTATACGCACGCCAACATCTTAATTCCTTTTATATACGCACTCCAAATCCTTATTTCAGGTACCTGCGTTACCTTATTGCAGAGAACATGCGTCTTTCACAGCCTTATTTACGCCTGCGTCACCTTAAGAGAGACAACAGATTACGTTACGTTACTAACGCCCCCCCCACTCCGGGAACATTATCTGACGTTGATGCGTTACCTGAGTAACGAGATGGGTTACGTTACCAATCTGCTGTGTAACAAGCACAAAGACTGTCAGCAGGGATGTATATACATTCTTAATCTTTTAATACCATCCTAATCGTTTATATAAATTCTCAATCCCTTAATATCAACCCTAATCCCTTATTACCAACCCTAATCACTTGAACACATTCCTAATCCCTTATATAAAGAATTCGCAAGTCATAACAGATGACGGTGTACGATAACCACAGAGAGCATGTACATCAGTGTATATATATACCCAGGTAGGTGAGAATCAATGTATATGCTACCAAATTTGTGTAACACTGTATATACACTGAGGTGTGTGTATCTCCCAGTGTGTATACATAGAGATGTGTATTTATCTCTGTTTATATATATATATATATATATATATATATATATATATATATATATATATATATATATATATATATATATATATATATATATATATATATATATATATATATATATATATATATTATATATATATATATATATTTATTTTTTTTTTATTATCACACCGGCCGATTCCCACCAAGGCAGGGTGGCCCGAAAAAGAAAAACTTTCACCATCATTCACTCCATCACTGTCTTGCCAGAAGGGTGCTTTACACTACAGTTTTTAAACTGCAACATTAACACCCCTCCTTCAGAGTGCAGGCACTGTACTTCCCATCTCCAGGACTCAAGTCCGGCCTGCCGGTTTCCCTGAATCCCTTCATAAATGTTACTTTGCTCACACTCCAACAGCACGTCAAGTATTAAAAACCATTTGTCTCCATTCACTCCTATCAAACACGCTCACGCATGCCTGCTGGAAGTCCAAGCCCCTCGCACACAAAACCTCCTTTACCCCCCTCCCTCCAACCCTTCCCAGGCCGACCCCTACCCCGCCTTCCTTCTACTACAGACTGATACACTCTTGAAGTCATTCTGTTTCGCTCCATTCTCTCTCTCTCTCTCTCTCTCTCTCTCTCTCTCTCTCTCTATATATATATATATATATATATATATATATATATATATATATATATATATACATACACACACACAGGTATGTGTGTTTTTCAGTGTATGTAAGGTAAAGTATTTTAATGAATAGAAGAAGAAAAAGAACTCTTCCACTTGGGGCACATTAATGGAGAGAGAGAGAGAGAGAGAGAGAGAGAGAGAGAGAGAGAGAGAGAGAGAGAGAGAGAGAGAGAGAGAGAGAGAGAGAGAGAGAGAGAGAGAGAGAGAGAGAGAGAGAGGGAGGTTAGAGGGTGGTGGTATCATCGGGGGTCCCTCACATAAATGTACACACGCCTAGTCACAAAACATCATTTTTTCATATGAGAAAGTAAAGAGGGAAGACGAGACACCACGAGCACAGCTTCTGTACATACAAGATTACACAGAGTGTAGAGGAGCTGTGACTCAACCCCTGCAAACAAATATAGGTGAGTACACACAGGAAGGAGGATAGCTCAAAAAGAATGATTAACAAGCCTGTGAGGGCCTCAGCAAGAAATTTTGGAAGTATTCTCGGAGGAAATAGGAATGACACCAGAGAGACAGTGCACCATCGAGTGCTGGACACAATACACACAACAGGAGGAGTGGGGAACGTACTGTGTGAGCTAGATACCTTGAAGGCTGAAGGACCAGATAATATATATCTGTGGGCCCTGGGAGAGGCAGCGAAAGCACTGTGTGAACCACCGGCAACAATATTGAGCAAGTGTTCAACAACAGGCCAGTGTCATTAACATGCATAGTATGTAAGGTTATGGAGATTGTCAGCAGAGTAGTGCAGCATCCAGAAGGTAGTGAGTTCATAAACAAGAACCAGTATGATATCAGAGGTTACAGAAGTGAGGGAGGAGACACAGTGAGCGAGGTCGATGTTATTTAGCGGGAGGCTTGGTTAAGTTGGGGGGAGGAAGAAGTATAGATAGGGATGGACTGTGGAAAAGAGGGTAGGCAGTCGGTGAGGAGGGGGACAATAAAGGTAAGTGGCCCAACCACTTCGGTGCATATTAATATAGGTGTGAAACAACCACAGGGGGAGTTAAATAATGGCTCTAGGCCTTTCGTGTTGCTATTAACACATCAGGAGCTTGCAATATTGCAGAAATGAGTAAGAGATCTCAGCAGATTCGCTCTGAGGGACGCTCTTGCTAAAGCAAGAGGTCTGCAGGTCTGCTCTGACAAGTGACTGCTAGATTTTAAGTATAGCAAGTTATGAAGATTGGTTATGGCTAAAGAAGAATGCAAACGGAGTACAGGGTTGAAAGGAAGGGACAAAGGCTGCAAACAACCTCACTCAAAGAGAAGGACCTCGTGGTTAACACTGTACCAAGCATATCACCTAAGGTACACATCAACATTAGATACTTATTCTCCTCTTCCCTCTTCATCTTCCTCCTCCTCTTCCTCCTCCTCCTCTTAGTCTCTGCTTGGGTAATGGTGATAGCGATGCGAATTTTCTGCTTAACGCTAATTTGATGATTTAACTGGCGATCTTGGAAAGTAGTGTGGAGCCTGCTTACCCTCACCCCCTCCCTCGTAGTGTGGAGCCTGCTTACCCTCACCCCCTCCCTCGTAGTGTGGAGCCTGCTTACCCTCACCCCCTCCCTCGTAGTGTGGAGCCTGCTTACCCTCACCCCCTCCCTCGTAGTGTGGAGCCTGCTTACCCTCACCCCCTCCCTCGTAGTGTGGAGCCTGCTTACCCTCACCCCCTCCTTCGTCTCTCAGGTCCACAATGGGTCTTCACTTAACCCTGAGGGTCCTGACCGTGTGGCCTGAGATGCTGACACTACAAAGAGAAAGAGAAAGATTTCCTGCTGGTGAGAGAGAGAGAGAGAGAGAGAGAGAGAGAGAGAGAGAGAGAGAGAGAGAGAGAGAGAGAGAGAGAAAGAGAAGACAGACAGACGCTGCTCCAGTAGCCCACCTGATTGATACAAGACAATTTAATCATTTGATCCGAGGGAGACGACAGCTCCGAGTCTTTGGATCAAAAGCCCTCGCCAGCATCGAGGCACCCACTATCAAGTCTCCCCTGGCCCCTACATATGCCTTCAATTTCTCAGGGTTAAAGCCTATCTACTACGCGACGGTCATTAGGCTGCACGTCACCTGTACACCGCCAGACAAGAACATATTTTTGCATAAAATAGTGATTAATGTAAACTCTCAGTGAATATACACACCTCTCAGCGCATATAAATAATGAGAGATGTGCACCTTTCACCATATATATATATATATGGATTTGGATAAGGCGTATGACAGGGTGGATAGGGGGGCAATGTGGCAGATGTATGGTATAGGAGGTAGGTTACTGAAAGCAGTGAAGAGTTTTTAAGAGGATAGTGAGGCTCAGGTTAGAGTATGTAGGAGAGAGGGAGATTATTTCCCAGTTCAAGTAGGCCTTAGACAAGGATGTGTGATGTCACCGTTGTTGTTCAATATATTTATAGATGGGGTTGTAAGAGAAGTGAATGCGAGGGTCTTGGCAAGAGGTGTGGAGTTAAAAGATGAAGAATCAAACACAAAGTGGGAATTGTCAGAGTTGCTCTTTGCTGATGACACTGTGCTTTTGGGAGATTCTGAAGAGAAGTTGCAGAGGTTGGTGGATGAATTTGGTAGGGTGTGTAAAAGAAGAAAATTAAGTGAATATAGGAAAGAGTAAGGTTATGAGGATAACAAAAAGATTAGGTGATGAAAGATTGGATATCAGATTGGAGGGAGAGAGTATGGAGCAGGTGAATGTATTCATATGTTTAGGAAAGGAAGCGTCAGCAGATGGGTCTATGTAGGATGAAGTGAACCATAGAATTTATGAGGAGAAAAAGGTGAGTGCTGCACTTAGGAGTCTGTTGAGACAAAGTACTTGTCTGTGGAAGTAAAGAGGGAATATATGAGAGAATAGTTATACCAACACACTTGTATGGGTGTGAAGCATGGGTGGTGAATGTTGCAACGAGAAGACTGGAGGCAGTGGAGATATCATGTCTGAGGGCAATGTGTGGTGTGAATATGATGCTGAGAATTCGTAGTTTGGAAGTTAGGAGGTGTGAGATTACCAAAACTATTATCCAGAGGGCTGAGGAAGGGTTATTGAGATGGTTCAGACATGTAGAGAGAATGGAACAAAACAGAATGACTTCGAGAGTGGATAAATCTGTAGTGGAGAGAAGGTGGGGTAGGGGTCGGCCTAGGATAGGCTGGAGGGAGGAGGTAAAGGAGGTTTTGTGTGCGAGGGGCTTGGACTTCCAGCAAGCATGTGTGAGCGTATTTAGAACATAAGAACATAAGAAAGAAGGAACACTGCAGCAGGCCTACTGGCCCATACGAGGCAGGTCCAAGTCTCCTACCGGCTTAAGCCAATGCCCCAACCTAGTCAGATCAGGTCACATTCACTTAAGGAAGGAGCACGGCAACTGACCTAGTAGCACAAGTTAATCGGGTCCAACTCACACCCACCCACACCTACTCATGTATTTATCTAACCTATTTTTAAAACTACACATCCGATAGGAGTGAATGGAAACAAATGGTTTTTAATACTTGACGTGCTGTTGGAGTGTGAGCATAGTAACATTTATGAAGGGAGGGAACCCGGTAGGCCGGACTTGAGTCCTGGAGATGGGAAGTACAGTACCGTCACTCTGAAGGACGGGTGTTAATGTTGCAGTTTTATAACTATAGTATAGAGCACCCCACTGACAAGACAGTGGAGTGAATGGTGATGAAAGTTTTTCTTTTTCGGGCCACCCTGCCTTGGTGGGAATCGGCCGATATGTTTTATATATATATATATATATATATATATATATATATATATATATATATATATATATATATATATATATATATATATATATATATATATATATATATGTCGTGCCGAATATGTAAAACTGGTCAATTAGCAAGAACTCATTTATAATTAAGTCCTTTCTAAAATTTTCTCTTATACGTTTAAAGATATATTTTTTTCATTAATGTTGATGTAAAAAATTATAATTTTGCACCAAAAGGAACTTAGAAAACTTACCTAACCTTATTATAACAAGAACAATTTATTAAAGCCTAACCCAACTAAATATATTTTAGATTTGTTTACAATAATTTAATACTAAACAAACACAATCAAATATATTTTTTTTCGTTAGGTTCAGAATGATTTTGGTGAAATTATTGCATACACAAATTTTCACTTGTTCTATATGGCAAGATGAGCGTTGCTATTTAAGCCAAGATGGCAAGTTCTGCCTATTCGGCACGATATATATATATATATATATATATATATATATATATATATATATATATATATATATATATATATATATATATATATAGATACATACATACATACACAGGTGATCTTAACAATGCAAGACTAGCTACTGAAATCTTCAGCTCAAGTACTTTCACTCATTTCGGTGCGTCATCAGGATCTATGCAAT
>NC_091349.1:5924629-5969629 GCF_038502225.1 Cherax quadricarinatus
CCATCACTGTAGGTTCCATCCATCACTGTAGGTTTCAGCCATCACTGTAGGTTCCAGCCATCACTGTAGGTTCCAGTGATCACTGTAGGTTCCAGCCATCACTGTAGGTTCCAGCCATCACTGTAGGTTCCAGTGATCACTGTAGGTTCCAGCCATCACTGCAGGTTCCAGTGATCACTGTAGGTTCCAGCCATCACTGTAGGTTCCAGTGATCACTGTAGGTTCCAGCCATCACTGTAGGTTCCAGTGATCACTGTAGGTTCCAGCCATCACTAGGTTCCAGCCATCAATGTAGGTTCCAGCCATCGCTGTAGGTTCCAGTGATCACTGTAGGTTCCAGCCATCACTGTAGGTTCCAGTGATCACTGTAGGTTCCAATGATCACCGTAGGTTCCAGCCATCACTGTAGGTTCCAGCCATCACTGTAGTTTCCAACCATCACTGTAGGTTCCAGCCATCACTGTAGGTTCCAGCCATCACTGTAGGTTCCAGCCATCGCTGTAGGTTCCAGTGATCACTGTAGATTCCAGCCATCACTGTAGGTTCCAGTGATCACTGTAGGTTCCAGCCATCACTGTAGGTTCCAGCCATCACTGTAGGTTCCAGTGATCACTGTAGGTTCCAGCCATCACTGTAGGTTCCAGTGATCACTGTAGGTTCCAGCCATCACTGTAGGTTAAAGCCATTACTGTAGGTTCCAGCCATCACTGTAGGTTCCAGTGATCACTGTAGGTTCCAGCCATCACTGTAGGTTCCAGTGATCACTGTAGGTTCCAGTGATCACTGTAGGTTCCAGCCATCACTGTAGGTTCCAGCCATCACTGTAGGTTCCAGTGATCACTGTAGGTTCCAGCCATCACTGTAGGTTCCAGCCATTACTGTAGGTTCCAGTGATCACTGTAGGTTCCAGCCATCACTGTAGGTTCCAGCCATCACTGTAGGTTCCAGCGATGACTGTAGGCTCCAGTCATCACTGTAGGTTCCAGCCATCACTGTAGGTTCCAGCCATTACTGTAGGTTCCAGTGATCACTGTAGGTTCCAGCCATAACTGTAGGTTCCAGCCATTACTGTAGGTTCGTGATCACTGTAGGTTCCAGCCATCACTGTAGGTTCCAGCCATCACTGTAGGTTCCAGCCATTACTGTAGGCTCCAGTGATCACCGTAGGTTCCAGCCATTACTGTAGGTTCCAGTGATCACTGTAGGTTCCAGCCATCACTGTAGGTTCCAGCCATCACTGTAGGTTCCAGCCATTACTGTAGGCTCCAGTGATCACTGTAGGTTCCAGCCATTACTGTAGGTTCCAGTGATCACTGTAGGTTCCAGCCATCACTGTAGGTTCCAGCCATTACTGTAGGTTCCAGTGATCACTGTAGGTTCCAGCCATCACTGTAGGTTCCAGCCATTACTGTAGGCTCCAGTGATCACTGTAGGTTCCAGCCATTACTGTAGGTTCCAGTGATCACTGTAGGTTCCAGCCATCACTGTAGGTTCCAGCCATCACTGTAGGTTCCAGCCATTACTGTAGGTTCCAGCCATTACTGTAGGTTCCAGTGATCACTGTAGGTTCCAGCCATCACTGTAGGTTCCAGCCATTACTGTAGGTTCCAGTGATCACTGTAGGTTCCAGCCATCACTGTAGGTTCCAGCCATCACTGTAGGTTCCAGCCATTACTGTAGGTTCCAGTGATCACTGTAGGTTCCAGTCATTACTGTAGGTTCCAGTGATCACTGTAGGTTTCAGTCATCACTGTAGGTTCCAGTCATCACTGTAGGTTCCAGCCGTTACTGTAGGTTCCAGTGATCACTGTAAGTTCCAGCCATCACTGTAGGTTCCAGCCATTACTGTAGGTTCCAGCCATCACTGTAGGTTCCAGCCATCACTGTAGGTTCCAGCCATTACTGTAGGTTCCAGTGATCACTGTAGGTTCCAGCCATCACTGTAGGTTCCAGCCATCACTGTAGGTTCCAGCCATTACTGTAGGTTCCAGTGATCACTGTAGGTTCCAGTCATTACTGTAGGTTCCAGTGATCACTGTAGGTTTCAGTCATCACTGTAGGTTCCAGTCATCACTGTAGGTTCCAGCCATTACTGTAGGTTCCAGTGATCACTGTAGGTTTCAGTCATCACTGTAGGTTCCAGTCATCACTGTAGGTTCCAGCCATTACTGTAGGTTCCAGTGATCACTGTAGGTTCCAGCCATCACTGTAGGTTCCAGCCATTACTGTAGGTTCCAGTGATCACTGTAAGTTCCAGCCATCACTGTAGGTTCCAGCCATTACTGAAGGTTCCAGTGATCACTGTAGGTTCCAGCCATCACTGTAGGTTCCAGCCATTACTGTAGGTTCCAGTGATCACTGTAGGTTCCAGCCATCACTGTAGGTTCCAGCCATCACTGTAGGTTCCAGCCATCACTGTAGGCTCCAGCCATCACTGTAGGTTCCAGCCATCGCTGTAGGTTCCAGTGATCACTGTAGATTCCAGCCATCACTGTAGGTTCCAGTGATCACTGTAGGTTCCAGCCATCACTGTAGGTTCCAGCCATCACTGTAGGTTCCAGTGATCACTGTAGGTTCCAGCCATCACTGTAGGTTCCAGTGATCACTGTAGGTTCCAGCCATCACTGTAGGTTAAAGCCATTACTGTAGGTTCCAGCCATCACTGTAGGTTCCAGTGATCACTGTAGGTTCCAGCCATCACTGTAGGTTCCAGTGATCACTGTAGGTTCCAGTGATCACTGTAGGTTCCAGCCATCACTGTAGGTTCCAGCCATCACTGTAGGTTCCAGTGATCACTGTAGGTTCCAGCCATCACTGTAGGTTCCAGCCATTACTGTAGGTTCCAGTGATCACTGTAGGTTCCAGCCATCACTGTAGGTTCCAGCCATCACTGTAGGTTCCAGCGATGACTGTAGGCTCCAGTCATCACTGTAGGTTCCAGCCATCACTGTAGGTTCCAGCCATTACTGTAGGTTCCAGTGATCACTGTAGGTTCCAGCCATAACTGTAGGTTCCAGCCATTACTGTAGGTTCGTGATCACTGTAGGTTCCAGCCATCACTGTAGGTTCCAGCCATCACTGTAGGTTCCAGCCATTACTGTAGGCTCCAGTGATCACCGTAGGTTCCAGCCATTACTGTAGGTTCCAGTGATCACTGTAGGTTCCAGCCATCACTGTAGGTTCCAGCCATCACTGTAGGTTCCAGCCATTACTGTAGGCTCCAGTGATCACTGTAGGTTCCAGCCATTACTGTAGGTTCCAGTGATCACTGTAGGTTCCAGCCATCACTGTAGGTTCCAGCCATTACTGTAGGTTCCAGTGATCACTGTAGGTTCCAGCCATCACTGTAGGTTCCAGCCATTACTGTAGGCTCCAGTGATCACTGTAGGTTCCAGCCATTACTGTAGGTTCCAGTGATCACTGTAGGTTCCAGCCATCACTGTAGGTTCCAGCCATCACTGTAGGTTCCAGCCATTACTGTAGGTTCCAGCCATTACTGTAGGTTCCAGTGATCACTGTAGGTTCCAGCCATCACTGTAGGTTCCAGCCATTACTGTAGGTTCCAGTGATCACTGTAGGTTCCAGCCATCACTGTAGGTTCCAGCCATCACTGTAGGTTCCAGCCATTACTGTAGGTTCCAGTGATCACTGTAGGTTCCAGTCATTACTGTAGGTTCCAGTGATCACTGTAGGTTTCAGTCATCACTGTAGGTTCCAGTCATCACTGTAGGTTCCAGCCGTTACTGTAGGTTCCAGTGATCACTGTAAGTTCCAGCCATCACTGTAGGTTCCAGCCATTACTGTAGGTTCCAGCCATCACTGTAGGTTCCAGCCATCACTGTAGGTTCCAGCCATTACTGTAGGTTCCAGTGATCACTGTAGGTTCCAGCCATCACTGTAGGTTCCAGCCATCACTGTAGGTTCCAGCCATTACTGTAGGTTCCAGTGATCACTGTAGGTTCCAGTCATTACTGTAGGTTCCAGTGATCACTGTAGGTTTCAGTCATCACTGTAGGTTCCAGTCATCACTGTAGGTTCCAGCCATTACTGTAGGTTCCAGTGATCACTGTAGGTTTCAGTCATCACTGTAGGTTCCAGTCATCACTGTAGGTTCCAGCCATTACTGTAGGTTCCAGTGATCACTGTAGGTTCCAGCCATCACTGTAGGTTCCAGCCATTACTGTAGGTTCCAGTGATCACTGTAAGTTCCAGCCATCACTGTAGGTTCCAGCCAATACTGAAGGTTCCAGTGATCACTGTAGGTTCCAGCCATCACTGTAGGTTCCAGCCATTACTGTAGGTTCCAGTGATCACTGTAGGTTCCAGCCATCACTGTAGGTTCCAGCCATCACTGTAGGTTCCAGCCATCACTGTAGGCTCCAGCCATCACTGTAGGTTCCAGTGATCACTGTAGGTTCTAGCCATCACTGTAGGCTCCAGCCATCACTGTAGGTTCCAGTGATCACTGTAGGTTCCAGCCATCACTGTAGGTTCCAGCCATTACTGTAGGTTCCAGCCATCACTGTAGGTTCCAGTGATCACTGTAGGTTCCAGCCATCACTGTAGGTTCCAGTGATCACTGTAGGTTCCAGTGATCACTGTAGGTTCCAGCCATCACTGTAGGTTCCAGCCATCACTGTAGGTTCCAGTGATCACTGTAGGTTCCAGCCATCACTGTAGGTTCCAGCCATTACTGTAGGTTCCAGTGATCACTGTAGGTTCCAGCCATCACTGTAGGTTCCAGCCATCACTGTAGGTTCCAGCGATGACTGTAGGCTCCAGTCATCACTGTAGGTTCCAGCCATCACTGTAGGTTCCAGCCATTACTGTAGGTTCCAGTGATCACTGTAGGTTCCAGCCATAACTGTAGGTTCCAGCCATTACTGTAGGTTCGTGATCACTGTAGGTTCCAGCCATCACTGTAGGTTCCAGCCATCACTGTAGGTTCCAGCCATTACTGTAGGCTCCAGTGATCACCGTAGGTTCCAGCCATTACTGTAGGTTCCAGTGATCACTGTAGGTTCCAGCCATCACTGTAGGTTCCAGCCATCACTGTAGGTTCCAGCCATTACTGTAGGCTCCAGTGATCACTGTAGGTTCCAGCCATTACTGTAGGTTCCAGTGATCACTGTAGGTTCCAGCCATCACTGTAGGTTCCAGCCATTACTGTAGGTTCCAGTGATCACTGTAGGTTCCAGCCATCACTGTAGGTTCCAGCCATTACTGTAGGCTCCAGTGATCACTGTAGGTTCCAGCCATTACTGTAGGTTCCAGTGATCACTGTAGGTTCCAGCCATCACTGTAGGTTCCAGCCATCACTGTAGGTTCCAGCCATTACTGTAGGTTCCAGCCATTACTGTAGGTTCCAGTGATCACTGTAGGTTCCAGCCATCACTGTAGGTTCCAGCCATTACTGTAGGTTCCAGTGATCACTGTAGGTTCCAGCCATCACTGTAGGTTCCAGCCATCACTGTAGGTTCCAGCCATTACTGTAGGTTCCAGTGATCACTGTAGGTTCCAGTCATTACTGTAGGTTCCAGTGATCACTGTAGGTTTCAGTCATCACTGTAGGTTCCAGTCATCACTGTAGGTTCCAGCCGTTACTGTAGGTTCCAGTGATCACTGTAAGTTCCAGCCATCACTGTAGGTTCCAGCCATTACTGTAGGTTCCAGCCATCACTGTAGGTTCCAGCCATCACTGTAGGTTCCAGCCATTACTGTAGGTTCCAGTGATCACTGTAGGTTCCAGCCATCACTGTAGGTTCCAGCCATCACTGTAGGTTCCAGCCATTACTGTAGGTTCCAGTGATCACTGTAGGTTCCAGTCATTACTGTAGGTTCCAGTGATCACTGTAGGTTTCAGTCATCACTGTAGGTTCCAGTCATCACTGTAGGTTCCAGCCATTACTGTAGGTTCCAGTGATCACTGTAGGTTTCAGTCATCACTGTAGGTTCCAGTCATCACTGTAGGTTCCAGCCATTACTGTAGGTTCCAGTGATCACTGTAGGTTCCAGCCATCACTGTAGGTTCCAGCCATTACTGTAGGTTCCAGTGATCACTGTAAGTTCCAGCCATCACTGTAGGTTCCAGCCATTACTGAAGGTTCCAGTGATCACTGTAGGTTCCAGCCATCACTGTAGGTTCCAGCCATTACTGTAGGTTCCAGTGATCACTGTAGGTTCCAGCCATCACTGTAGGTTCCAGCCATCACTGTAGGTTCCAGCCATCACTGTAGGCTCCAGCCATCACTGTAGGTTCCAGTGATCACTGTAGGTTCTAGCCATCACTGTAGGCTCCAGCCATCACTGTAGGTTCCAGTGATCACTGTAGGTTCCAGCCATCACTGTAGGTTCCAGCCATTACTGTAGGTTCCAGTGATCACTGTAGGTTCCAGCCATCACTGTAGGTTCCAGCCATCACTGTAGGTTCCAGTGATCACTGTAGGTTCCAGCCATCACTGTAGGCTCCAGCCATCACTGTAGGTTCCAGTGATCACTGTAGGTTCCAGCCATTAAGATTATTATTATCACTGTTGTTTACACACACTGAGTCATGAAGTGCGTGGCACATTAATGCATTAGCCTAAAAACTCTAAACCTGCATGGAGTTAACTCCATCATAAAAGCTTCAAGGGTAATCAATATTGCAAACTGCTGCTGCAACTTCATCTTTATAAGTGGTGCAATCAAGTGGCAGTGACAACACTGTAATAATTATTAGAAGTATACAGGATCTGATTCCTTACACCAAGAGGTATACAGGACCTGATCCCTTATACCAAGAAGCATACATGACGTGATCCCTTATACCAAGAAGCATAGAGGACGTGATCCCTTATACCAAGAAGCATACAGGACATGATCCCTTATACCAAGAACCATACAGGACCTGATCCCTTATACCAAGAAGCATACAGGACCTGATCCCTTATACCAAGAAGCATACAGGACCTGATCCCTTATACCAAGAGGTATACAGGACCTGATCCCTTATACCAAGAGGTATACATGATCTGATCCCTTATACCAAAAGGCATACGGGACCTGATCCCTTATACCAAGAGGCATACATGACCTGATCCCTTATGCCAAGAGGTATACAGGACCTGATCCTTTATACCAAGAAGCATACAGGACCTGATCCCTTATACCAAGAGGTATACAAGACCTGATCCCTTATACCAAGAGGTATACAAGACCTGATCCCTTATACCAAGAGGCATACAGGACCTGATCCCTTATACCAAGAGGTATACAAGACCTGATCCCTTATACCAAGAGGCATACAGGACCAGATCCCTTATACCAAGAGGCATACAGGACCTGATCCCTTATACCAAGAGGTATACAAGACCTGATCCCTTATACCAAGAGGCATACAGGACCTGATCCCTTATACCAAGAGGTATACAGGACCTGATCCCTTATACCAAGAAGCATACAGGACCTAATCCCTTATGCCAAGAGGTATACAAGACCTGATCCCTTATACCAAGAGGTATACAAGACCTGATCCCTTATACCAAGAGGTATACAAGACCTGATCCTTTATACCAAGAGGCATACAGGACCTGATCCCTTATATCAAGAGGCATACAGGACCTGATCCCTTATACGAAGAGGTATACAGGACCTGATCCCTTATACCAAGAAGCATACAGGACCTGATCCCTTATGCCAAGAGGTATACAAGACCTGATCCCTTATACCAAGAGGTATACAAGACCTGATCCCTTATACCAAGAGGTATACAAGACCTGATCTCTTATACCAAGAGGTATACAAGACCTGATCCCTTATACCAAGAGGCATACAGGACCTGATCCCTTATGCCAAGAAATACGAACATCTAAATTCTATTTCAGGAGCATAATACGTTTAAACACTTTCTAAACCCTTACACGATCCCAAATTTTTTTCCTGAAAACTTAATAATCCTCCCTCAGCACAGGACCCATAACCATAAACACTTTGAATTCGTTCTCAGAAACTAAATGTTCCTATACAGCGCCTAAATTCTTATAAGAACCCTTATACACGAGTAGTTCGTATTATGGAGGTAGAGTGTTTCTATACAGGATCCAGACCCTTATAATCGTTGAGTTTTTCACAAGCTGAATATTGTACCGTGTATAGAGGAAAATTTGAGGCAGGAGGTGAAGGAACGTGTGTAGGAGCCAGCTAGGTCAAGGTTATCATGCAGGGAGGGAGCCAGCTAGGTCAAGGTTATCATGCAGGGAGGGAGCCAGCTAGGTCAAGGTTATCATGCAGGGAGGGAGCCAGCTAGGTCAAGGTTATCATGCAGTGAGGGAGCCAGCTAGGTCAAGGTTATCATGCAGGGAGGGAGCCAGCTAGGTGAAGGTTATCATGCAGGGAGGGAGCCAGCTAGGTGAAGGTTATCATGCAGGGAAGGAGCCAGCTAGGTCAAGGTTATCATGCAGGGAAGCAGCCAGCTAGGTCAAGGTTATCATGCAGTGATGGAGCCAGCTAGGTCAAGGTAATCATGCAGGGAAGCAGCCAGCTAGGTCAAGGTTATTATGCAGTGATGGAACCAGCTAGGTTAAGGTTATCATGCAGGGAAGCAGCCAGCTAGGTCAAGGTTATTATGCAGTGATGGAACCAGCTAGGTTAAGGTTATCATGCAGGGAGGCAGGCAACTAGGTCAAGGTTATCATGCAGGGAAGCAGCCAGCTAGGTCAAGGTTATCATGCAGGGAGGCAGATAGCTAGGTCAAGGTTATCATGCAGGGAAGCAGACAGCTAGGTCAAGGTTATCATGCAGGGAAGCAGCCAGCTAGGTCAAGGTTATCATGCAGGGAGGGAGCCAGCTAGGTCAAGGTTATCATGCAGGGAGGGAGCCAGCTAGGTCAAGGTTATCATGCACGGAGGCAGCCAGCTAGGTCAAGGTTATCATGCAGGGAAGCAGACAGCTAGGTCAAGGTTATCATGCAGGGAGGGAGCCAGCTAGGTCAAGGTTATCATGCAGGGAAGCAGCCAGCTAGGTCAAGGTTATCATGCAGGGAGGCAGATAGCTAGGTCAAGGTTATCATGCAGGGAAGCAGCCAGCTAGGTCAAGGTTATCATGCAGGGAAGCAGCCAGCTAGGTCAAGGTTATCATGCAGGGAAGCAGCCAGCTAGGTCAAGGTTATCATGCAGGGAGGCAGCCAGCTAGGTCAAGGTTATCATGCAGGGAAGCAGCCAGCTAGGTCAAGGTTATCATGCAGGGAGGGAGCCAGCTAGGTCAAGGTTATCATACAGGGAAGCAGCCAGCTAGGTCAAGGTTATCATGCAGGGAGGCAGATAGCTAGGTCAAGGTTATCATGCAGGGAAGCAGCCAGCTAGGTCAAGGTTATCATGCAGGGAGGGAGCCAGCTAGGTCAAGGTTATCATGCAGGGAGGGAGCCAGCTAGGTCAAGGTTATCATGCACGGAGGCAGCCAGCTAGGTCAAGGTTATCATGCAGGGAAGCAGACAGCTAGGTCAAGGTTATCATGCAGCTAGGGAGCCAGCTAGGTCAAGGTTATCATGCAGGGAAGCAGCCAGCTAGGTCAAGGTTATCATGCAGGGAGGCAGATAGCTAGGTCAAGGTTATCATGCAGGGAAGCAGCCAGCTAGGTCAAGGTTATCATGCAGGGAAGCAGCCAGCTAGGTCAAGGTTATCATGCAGGGAAGCAGCCAGCTAGGTCAAGGTTATCATGCAGGAAGGCAGCCAGCTAGGTCAAGGTTATCATGCAGGGAAGCAGCCAGCTAGGTCAAGGTTATCATGCAGGGAGGGAGCCAGCTAGGTCAAGGTTATCATGCAGGGAAGCAGCCAGCTAGGTCAAGGTTATCATGCAGGGAGGCAGATAGCTAGGTCAAGGTTATCATGCAGGGAAGCAGCCAGCTAGGTCAAGGTTATCATGCAGGGAAGCAGCCAGCTAGGTCAAGGTTATCATGCAGGGAAGCAGCCAGCTAGGTCAAGGTTATCATGCAGGGAAGCAGCCAGCTAGGTCAAGGTTATCATGCAGGGAAGCAGCCAGCTAGGTCAAGGTTATCATGCAGGGAGGCAGCCAGCTAGGTCAAGGTTATCATGCAGGGAAGCAGCCAGCTAGGTTAAGGTTATCATGCAGTGATGGAGCCAGCTAGGTCAAGGTTATCATGCAGTGATGGAGCCAACTAGGTTAAGGTTATCATGCAGGGAAGCAGCCAGCTAGGTCAAGGTTATCATGCAGGGAAGCAGCCAGCTAGGTCAAGGTTATCATGCAGTGATGGAGCCAGCTAGGTCAAGGTTATCATGCAGTGATTGAGCCAGCTAGGTTAAGGTTATCATGCAGGGAAGCAGCCAGCTAGGTCAAGGTTATCATGCAGTGATGGAGCCAGTTAGGTCAAGGTTATCATGCAGTGATGGAGCCAGCTAGGTTAAGGTTATCATGCAGGGAAGTAACCAGGTTATCATGCAAGGAAGCAACCAGGTTATCATGCAGGGAAGTAACCAGGTTATCATGCAGGGAAGTAACCAGGTTATCATGCAGGGAAGTAACCAGGTTATCATGCAAGGAAGTAAAAAGTTTATCATGCAGGGAAGTAACAAGGTTATCATGCAGGGAAGTAACCAGGTTATCATGCAGGGAAGTAACCAGGTTATCATGTAGGGAAGTAACCAGTTTATCATGCAGGGAAGTAACCAGTTATCATGCAGGGAAGTAACCAGGTTATCATGCAGGGAAGTAACCAGGTTATCATGCAGGGAAGTAGTCTCTCAGGCTCATGATAACTTATGGTCCTCGATCTTTCGTTCAATAAGATGCTAAAATTTTCTTCTTATGAGAAGAAAAACAAATCATCATGGGACCATAATAACAAGTTATCATGGGACCACAATAACAAGTTATCATGGACCACAATAACAAGTTACCATGGACCATAATAACAAGTTATCATGGGACCACAATAACAAGTTATCATGGACCATAATAACAAGTTATCATGGGACCACAATAACAAGTTATCATGGACCACAATAACAAGTTATCATGGACCACAATAACAAGTTATCATGGACCACAATAAGTTATCATGGACCACAATAACAAGTTATCATGGGACCACAATAACAAGTTATCATGGACCACAATAACAAGTTATCATGGACCACAATAACAAGTTATCATGGACCACAATAACAAGTTATCATGGGACCACAATAACAAGTTATAATGGACCACAATAACAAGTTATCATGGACCACAATAACAAGTTATCATGGACCACAATAACAAGTTATCATGGACCACAATAACAAGTTATCATGGACCACAATAACAAGTTATCATGGACCACAATAACAAGTTATCATGGACCATAATAACAAGTTATCATGGACCACAATAACAAGTTATCATGGACCACAATAACAAGTTATCATGGACCACAATAACAAGTTATCATGGGACCACAATAACAAGTTATCATGGACCACAATAACAAGTTATCATGGGACCACAATAACAAGTTATCATGGACCACAATAACAAGTTATCATGGGACCACAATAACAAGTTATCATGGACCATAATAACAAGTTATCATGGGACCACAATAACAAGTTATCATGGGACCACAATAACAAGTTATCATGGACCACAATAACAAGTTATCATGGACCACAATAACAAGTTATCATGGACCACAATAACAAGTTATCATGGACCACAATAACAAGTTATCATGGAACAACAATAACAAGTTATCATGGACCACAATAACAAGTTATCATGGACCACAATAACAAGTTATCATGGGACCACAATAACAAGTTATCATGGACCACAATAACAAGTTATCATGGACCACAATAACAAGTTATCATGGACCACAATAACAAGTTATCATGGACCACAATAACAAGTTATCATGGACCACAATAACAAGTTATCATGGGACCACAATAATAAGTTATCATGGAACCACAATAACAAGTTATCATGGACCACAATAACAAGTTATCATGGTCCACAATAACAAGTTATCATGGACCACAATAACAAGTTATCATGGACCACAATAACAAGTTATCATGGACCACAATAACAAGTTATCATGGACCACAATAACAAGTTATCATGGACCACAATAACAAGTTATCATGGGACCACAATAACAAGTTATCATGGGACCACAATAACAAGTTATCATGGGACAACAATAACAAGTTATCATGGGACAACAATAACAAGTTATCATGGGACCACAATAACAAGTTATCATGGACCACAATAACAAGTTATCATGGACCACAATAAGTTATCATTAACCACAATAACAAGTTATCATGGGACCACAATAACAAGTTATCATGGACCACAATAACAAGTTATCATGGGACAACAATAACAAGTTATCATGGACCACAATAACAAGTTATCATGGAACAACAATAACAAGTTATCATGGACCACAATAACAAGTTATCATGGGACCACATTAAGTTATCATTAACCACAATAACAAGTTATCATGGACCCCAATAACAAGTTATCATGGACCACAATAACAAGTTATCATGGGACCACAATAACAAGTTATCATGGACCACAATAACAAGTTATCATGAACCACAATAACAAGTTATCATGGGACCACAATAACAAGTTATCATGGAACAACAATAACAAGTTATCATGGACCACAATAACAAGTTATCATGGACCACAATAACAAGTTATCATTGACCACAATAACAAGTTATCATGGACCACAATAACAAGTTATCATGGACCACAATAACAAGTTATCATGGACCACAATAACAAGTTATCATGGAACAATAACAAGTTATCATGGGACCACAATAACAAGTTATCATGGGACCACAATAACAAGTTATCATGGAACCACAATAACAAGTTATCATGGACCACAATAACAAGTTATCATGGAACCACAATAACAAGTTATCATGGAACCACAATAACAAGTTATCATGGACCACAATAACAAGTTATCATGGACCACAATAACAAGTTATCATGGAACCACAATAACAAGTTATCATGGACCACAATAACAAGTTATCATGGACCACAATAACAAGTTATCATGGACCACAATAACAAGTAATCATGGACCACAATAACAAGTTAACATGGACCACAATAACAAGTTATCATGGACCACAATAACAACTTATCATGGACCACAATAACAAGTTATCATGGACCACAATAACAAGTTATCATGGACCACAATAACAAGTTATCATGGACAACAATAACAAGTTATCATGGGACCACAATAACAAGTTATCATGGGACCACAATAACAAGTTATCATGGAACCACAATAACAAGTTATCATGGACCACAATAACAAGTTATCATGGACCACAATAACAAGTTATCATGGGACCACAATAACAAGTTATCATGGACCACAATAAAAAGTTATCATGGACCACAATAACAAGTTATCATGGAACCACAATAACAAGTTATCATGGACCACAATAACAAGTTATCATGGACCACAATAACAAGTTATCATGGAACCACAATAACAAGTTATCATGGACCACAATAACAAGTTATCATGGAACCACAATAACAAGTTATCATGGAACCACAATAACAAGTTATCATGGACCACAATAACAAGTTATCATGGAACCACAATAACAAGTTATCATGGAACCACAATAACAAGTTATCATGGACCACAATAACAAGTTATCATGGACCACATTAAGTTATCATGGACCACAATAACAAGTTATCATGGACCACAATAACAAGTTATCATGGACCACAATAACAAGTTATCATGGAACCACAATAACAAGTTATCATGGACCACAATAACAAGTTATCATGGGACCACAATAACAAGTTATCATGGACCACAATAACAAGTTATCATGGGACCACATTAAGTTATCATGGACCACAATAACAAGTTATCATGGACCACAATAACAAGTTATCATGGGACCACATTAAGTTATCATGGACCACAATAACAAGTTATCATGGACCACAATAACAAGTTATCATGGACCACAATAACAAGTTATCATGGACCACAATAACAAGTTATCATGGGACCACATTAAGTTATCATTAACCACAATAACAAGTTATCATGGACCCCAATAACAAGTTATCATGGACCACAATAACAAGTTATCATGGGACCACAATAACAAGTTATCATTTGACCACAATAACAAGTTATCATGGGACCACAATAACAAGTTATCATGGACCACAATAACAAGTTATCATGGGACCACAATAACAAGTTATCATGGGACCACAATAACAAGTTATCATGGACCACAATAACAAGTTATCATGGACCACAATAACAAGTTATCATGGACCACAATAAGTTATCATGGACCACAATAACAAGTTATCATGGAACCACAATAACAAGTTATCATGGAACCACAATAACAAGTTATCATGGGACCACAATAACAAGTTATCATGGAACCACAATAACAAGTTATCATGGAACCACAATAACAAGTTATCATGGGACCACAATAACAAGTTATCATGGAACCACAATAACAAGTTATCATGGGACCACAATAACAAGTTATCATGGAACCACAATAACAAGTTATCATGGGAACACAATAACAAGTTATCATGGGACCACAATAACAAGTTATCATGGACCACAATAACAAGTTATCATGGACCACAATAACAAGTTATCATGGACCACAATAAGTTATCATGGACCACAATAACAAGTTATCATGGAACCACAATAACAAGTTATCATGGAACCACAATAACAAGTTATCATGGGACCACAATAACAAGTTATCATGGAACCACAATAACAAGTTATCATGGAACCACAATAACAAGTTATCATGGGACCACAATAACAAGTTATCATGGAACCACAATAACAAGTTATCATGGGACCACAATAACAAGTTATCATGGAACCACAATAACAAGTTATCATGGGAACACAATAACAAGTTATCATGGAACCACAATAACAAGTTATCATGGAACCACAATAACAAGTTATCATGGACCACAATAACAAGTTATCATGGAACCACAATAACAAGTTATCATGGACCACAATAACAAGTTATCATGGACCACAATAACAAGTTATCATGGACCACAATAACAAGTTATCATGGACCACAATAAGAAGTTATCATGGACCACAATAAGTTATCGTGGGCCAACAATAACAAGTTATCATGGACCACAATAACAAGTTATCATGGGCCAACAATAACAAGTCATCATGGAACCACAATAACAAGTTATCATGGACCACAATAACAAGTTATCATGGACCACAATAACAAGTTATCATGGACCACAATAACAAGTTATCATGGACCACAATAACAAGTTATCATGGACCACAATAACAAGTTATCATGGACCACAATAACAAGTTATCATGGGCCAACAATAACAAGTTATCATGGAACCACAATAACAAGTTATCATGGACCACAATAACAAGTTATCATGGACCACAATAAGTTATCATGGACCACAATAACAAGTTATCATGGACCACAATAGCAAGTTATCATGGACCACAATAAGAAGTTATCATGGACCACAATAACAAGTTATCATTGACCACAATAACAAGTTATCATGGAACCACAATAACAAGTTATCATGGGCCAACAATAACAAATTATCATGGACCACAATAACAAGTAATCATGGGACCACAATAACAAGTTATCATGGACCACAATAACAAGTTATCATGGACCACAATAACAAGTTATCATGGGACCACAATAACAAGTTATCATGGGACCACAATAACAAGTTATCATGGACCACAATAACAAGTTATCATGGACCACAATAACAAGTTATCATGGACCACAATAACAAGTTATCATGGACCACAATAACAAGTTATCATGGGACCACAATAACAAGTTATCATGGGACCACAATAACAAGTTATCATGGACCACAATAACAAGTTATCATGGACCACAATAACAAGTTATCATGGACCACAATAACAAGTTATCATGGTCCACAATAACAAGTTATCATGGACCACAATAACAAGTTATCATGGACCACAATAACAAGTTATCATGGACCACAATAACAAGTTATCATGGACCACAATAACAAGTTATCGTTAACCACAATAACAAGTTATCATGGACCACAATAACAAGTTATCATGGACCACAGTAACAAGTTATCATGGACCACAGTAACAAGTTATCATGGACCACAATAACAAGTTATCATGAACCACAATAACAAGTTATCATGGACCACAATAACAAGTTATCATGGACCACAGTAACAAGTTATCATGGACCACAATAACAAGTTATCATGGACCACAATAACAAGTTATCATGGACCACAGTAACAAGTTATCATGGACCACAATAACAAGTTATCATGGACCACAATAACAAGTTATCATGGGACCACAATAAGAAGTTATCATGGACCACAATAACAAGTTATCATGAACCACAATAACAAGTTATCATGGACCACAGTAACAAGTTATCATGGACCACAGTAACAAGTTATCATGGACCACAATAACAAGTTATCATGGACCACAATAACAAGTTATCATGGACCACAGTAACAAGTTATCATGGACCACAATAACAAGTTATCATGGACCACAATAACAAGTTATCATGGGACCACAATAACAAGTTATCATGGACCACAATAAGAAGTTATCATGAAGATCTCACAATTTTAATCCTGGTTAGATAACGTTAACAATACATCAGAGTCTTCCTGGTAAGTTTGTCTCTAATATTTCATGATGTAACGTATGGGACACTTTACTGTGGCGACGTCTCGCTCTCCAGGAGCTCTCTCAAAGCTCCTGGAGAGCGAAACGTTGCCACAATCAAATATTTCACGATGTATCTTACAGGCGAGATTGTGCTCATTAAGTTTGTTTTGTCTCCAGGCAAATTTGTCAGCAAACTGAATTAGTTTATAAAACTTGGACTTATTGGATTCCCTGTGAACGCTGGATAATAAACACTGTGTGAAAAATGTTAAAATGTTTCCGTAATTTCTCACATAAAGGTCACTGGTGATGTGTGAAATAACGACAGTGTCTGGAGTTTCATTTTCTCGCAGTGGTTGATCTACGTGTTGTGATATTACATGTTGCTACTCTTGCAACATTATAGCTCCTGATGACGCACAAACACGTGTGAAAGTACTTAAGTTGAAGATTTCCGTGGCTTGTATTGCATTGTTAAGATCACCTATTTGTATTATATATATATATATATATATATATATATATATATATATATATATATATATATATATGTGTGTGTGTGTGTGTGTGTGTGTGTGTGTGTGTGTGTGTGTGTGTGTGTGTGTGGTACTTTTTATATAATAATAATAATAATAATAATAATAATAATAATAATGACTACCATTACACTATAATAACAACAGCTACGCATTATTGGAAACATTTAAAACTCGAAAAACAAAAATAGATAAATGTTAATCACTATGCTGTCAATTCGATAAAACGTTTACATTAACATTTACACTTTTCAGGTTATTTACACGTTTAATTTTTTTTTCTTTTGTCGCTCAACATGAAAAAAATATATATATATAATTTTCCTGTTTCGAATTCCGCGTTAAATTAATTTCTTTTGTTGAGTCACTGTAATAATAATGACGAATAATGAAGCAAGCTTGATAAACATTAACTGTTTCATTATTATTGATAATAATGATTCACTGCTTCATTATTATTGATAATAATGATTCACTGCTTCATTATTATTGATAATGATTCACTGCTACATTATTGATAATAATGATTCACTGCTTCATTATTATTGATAATAATGATTCACTGCTTTATTATTATTGATAATGATTCACTGCTTCATTATTATTGATAATGATTCACTGCTACATTATTGATAATAATGATTCACTGCTTCATTATTATTGATAATAATGATTCACTGCTTTATTATTATTGATAATAATGATTCACTGCTTCATTATTATTGATAATAATGATTCACTGCTTCATTATTATTGATAATGATTCACTGCTACATTACTGATAATGATTCACTGCTTCATTATTATTGATAATGATTCACTGCTACATTATTGATAATGATTCACTGCTTCATTATTATTGATAATGATTCACTGCTACATTATTGATAATAATGATTCACTGCTTCATTATTATTGATAATAATGATTCACTGTTACATTATTATTGATAATAATGATTCACTGCTTCATTATTATTGATAATAATGATTCACTGCTTCATTATTATTGATAATAATGATTCACTGCTTCATTATTATTGATAATAATGATTCACTGCTTCATTATTATTGATAATAATGATTCACTGCTTCATTATTATTGATAATAATGATTCACTGCTTCATTATTATTGATAATGATTCACTGCTACATTATTGATAATGATTCACTGCTTCATTATTATTGATAATGATTCACTGCTACATTATTGATAATAATGATTCACTGCTTCATTATTATTGATAATAATGATTCACTGTTACATTATTATTGATAATAATGATTCACTGCTTCATTATTATTGATAATAATGATTCACTGCTTCATTATTATTGATAATAATGATTCACTGCTTCATTATTATTGATAATAATGATTCACTGCTTCATTATTATTGATAATAATGATTCACTGCTTCATTATTGAAAATAATGATTCACTGCTTCATTATTATTGATAATAATGATTCACTGTTACATTATTATTGATAATAATTATTCACTGCTTCATTATTATTGATAATAATGATTCACTGCTTCATTATTATTGATAATAATGATTCACTGCTTCATTATTATTGATAATAATGATTCACTGCTTCATTATTATTGATAATAATGATTCACTGCTTCATTATTGATAATAATGATTCACTGCTTCATTATTATTGATAATAATGATTCACTGCTTCATTATTATTGATAATAATGATTCACTGCTTCATTATTATTGATAATGATTCACTGCTTCATTATTATTGATAATAATGATTCACTGCTTCATTATTATTGATAATAATGATTCACTGCTTCATTATTATTGATAATAATGATTCACTGCTTCATTATTATTGATAATAATGATTCACTGCTTCATTATTATTGATAATAATGATTCACTGCTTCATTATTATTGATAATAATGATTCACTGCTTCATTATTGAAAATAATGATTCACTGCTTCATTGTTATTGATAATAATGATTCACTGCTTCATTATTATTGATAATAATGATTCACTGCTTCATTATTATTGATAATAATGATTCACTGCTTCATTATTATTGATAATGATTCACTGCTTCATTATTATTGATAATAATGATTCACTGCTTCATTATTATTGATAATAATGATTCACTGCTTCATTGTTATTGATAATAATGATTCACTGCTTCATTATTATTGATAATGATTCACTGCTTCATTATTGATAATGATTCACTGCTTCATTATTATTGATAATGATTCACTGCTTCATTATTGATGATTCACTGCTTCATTATTATTGATAATGATTCACTGCTTCATTATTGATAATGATTCACTGCTTCATTATTGATAATGATTCACTGCTTCATTATTATTGATAATAATTCACTGCTTCATTATTATTGATAATGATTCACTGCTTCATTATTATTGATAATGATTCACTGCTTCATTATTGATAATGATTCACTGCTTCATTATTATTGATAATGATTCACTGCTTCATTATTATTGATAATGATTCACTGCTTCATTATTGATAATGATTCACTGCTTCATTATTATTGATAATGATTCACTGCTTCATTATTGATAATGATTCACTGCTTCATTATTATTGATAATGATTCACTGCTTCATTATTATTGATAATGATTCACTGCTTCATTATTATTGATAATGATTCACTGCTTCATTATTATTGATAATGATTCACTGCTTCATTATTATTGATAATGATTCACTGCTTCATTATTGATAATGATTCACTGCTTCATTATTATTGATAATGATTCACTGCTTCATTATTGATAATGATTCACTGCTTCATTATTATTGATAATGATTCACTGCTTCATTATTATTGATAATGATTCACTGCTTCATTATTATTGATAATGATTCACTGCTTCATTATTATTGATAATGATTCACTGCTTCATTATTATTGATAATGATTCACTGCTTCATTATTATTGATGATTCACTGCTTCATTATTATTGATAATGATTCACTGCTTCATTATTATTGATAATGATTCACTGCTTCATTATTATTGATGATTCACTGCTTCATTATTATTGATAAGATTCACTGCTTCATTATTATTGATAATGATTCACTGCTTCATTATTATTGATAATGATTCACTGCTTCATTATTATTGATAATGACTCACTGCTACATTATTGATAATAATGATTCACTGCTTCATTATTATTGATAATGATTCACTGCTTCATTATTATTGATAATGATTCACTGCTTCATTATTATTGATAATGATTCACTGCTTCATTATTATTGATAATGATTCACTGCTTCATTATTATTGATAATGACTCACTGCTACATTATTGATAATAATGATTCACTGCTACATTATTGATAATAATGATTCACTGCTTCATTATTATTGATAATGATTCACTGCTTCATTATTATTGATAATGACTCACTGCTACATTGACAATAATTATTCACTGCTTCATTATTATTGATAATGATTCACTGCTTCATTATTGATAATAATGATTCACTGCTTCATTATTATTGATAATGATTCACTGCTTCATTATTATTGATAATGATTCACTGCTTCATTATTATTGATAATGATTCACTGCTTCATTATTATTGATAATGATTCACTGCTTCATTATTATTGGTAATGATTCACTGCTTCATTATTATTGATAATGATTCACTGCTTCATTATTGATAATAAAGTACACACTTCTGACTATAATTTGTTCAGTATTAACAACAAAAATAAAACAAGTTGATTAATGGGGTTTAAAGTTTATCTACTACACGAGGGTCGTTAAGGCTGCACCTCACCTGTCTATCTACTACACGAGGGTCGTTAAGGGTGCACCTCACCTGTCTATCTACTACACGAGGGTCGTTAAGGCTGCACCTCACCTGTCTATCTACTACACGAGGGTCGTTAAGGCTGCACCTCACCTGTCTATCTACTACACGAGGGTCGTTAAGGCTGCACCTCACCTGTCTATCTACTACACGAGGGTCGTTAAGGCTGCACCTCACCTGTCTATCTACTACACGAGGGTCGTTAAGGCTGCACCTCACCTGTACACCACCAGTCAAGAATACTGCAATACCTAAACTACCAGTGTATATACACTCAGACATACACCTCTCAGTGTATATACATTGAGACATACACCTCTCAGTGTATATACACTCAGACATACACCTCTCAGTGTATATATATTGAGACATACACCTCTCAGTGTATATACACTCAGACATACACCTCTCAGTGTATATACACTCAGACATACACAACTCAGTGTATATACACTCAGACATACACAACTCAGTGTATATACACTCAGACATACACAACTCAGTGTATATACACTCAGACATACACAACTCAGTGTATATACACTCAGACATACACAACTCAGTGTATATACACTCAGACATACACAACTCAGTGTATATACACTCAGACATACACAACTCAGTGTATATACACTCAGACATACACAACTCAGTGTATATACACTCAGACATACACCTCTCAGTGTATATACACTCAGACATACACAACTCAGTATATATACACTCAAACATACACAACTCAGTGTATATACACTCAGACATACACAACTCAGTGTATATACACTCAGACATACACAACTCAGTGTATATACACACAGACATACACAATTCAGTGTATATACACTCAGACATACACAACACAGTGTATATACACTCAGACATACACAACTCAGTGTATATACACTCAGACATACACCTCTCAGTGTATATACACTCAAACATACACAACTCAGTGTATATACACTCAGACATACACAACTCAGTGTATATACACTCAGACATACACAACTCAGTGTATATACACTCAGACATACACAACTCAGTGTACACTCAGACATACACAACTCAGTGTATATACACTCAGACATACACCTCTCAGTTTATATACAATCAGACATACACAACTCAGTATATATACACTCAAACATACACAACTCAGTGTATATACACTCAGACATACACAACTCAGTGTATATACACTCAGACATACACCTCTCAGTGTATATACACTCAGACATACACAACTCAGTGTATATACACTCAGACATACACCTCTCAGTGTATATACACTCAAACATACACAACCCAGTGTATATACACTCAGACATACACAACTCAGTGTATATACACTCAGACATACACAACTCAGTGTATATACACTCAGACATACACAACTCAGTGTATATACACTCAGACATACACAACTCAGTGTATATACACTCAGACATACACCTCTCAGTGTATATACAATCAGACATACACAACTCAGTGTATATACACTCAGAAATGCACAACTCAGTGTATATACACTGAAACATACACAACTCAGTGTATACATAACCTGAGGCAATCAAATATAAATAAGCATTATATCCTGGTGTAAACAACGAGGTTAGTAACGCACTGGTGTAAACAACGAGGTTAGTAACGCACTGGTGTAAACAACGAGGTTAGTAACGCACTGGTGTAAACAACGAGGTTAGTAACGCACTGGAGCGACTTTCAGTAATTCTTTGGCAACGAGACCAGAAAAATGTTTTAAAATAATCCAATTTCTTTATATTTGCAATTAAATAATAATAATAATAATAATAATAATAATAATAATAATAATAATAATAATATTATTCTATAGTATATTACTATTATTATTATGCCGAGATATTAGGCATCTTAAGTCAAGGCTCAGGGACTGACCCCCCAAAACAACCTGCCCAGGGATGTATTTGACTGATGAAGCCTGCTGAACGGGCGATAAGTATGGTTAATAAATAGAGTCAAGTGATGCACCTGTGTGTAACTCATCAACACCTCGCATCAAACATTCTCTCCAGGTAACAACTGCAAAAAAATAAAAAATAAATAAACTACGTTTTATATGTGAATTAAAAAGCGATTTAGCGTTTATGAGGCAGCTGATGTGTTGTTGTGTTGTGTGAGTGTTACAAGCGGCTGTGTTGCTGTGACGGCAACTGTAGCTGTGTTATTGTTGTGTTGTGTGAGTGTTACAAGCGGCTGTGTTGCTGTGACGGCAACTGTAGCTGTGTTATTGTTGTGTTGTGTGAGTGTTACAAGCGGCTGTGTTGCTGTGACGGCCACTGTAGCTGTGTTATTGTTGTGTTGTGTGAGTGTTACAAGCGGCTGTGTTGCTGTGACGGCCACTGTAGCTGTGTTATTGTTGTGTTGTGTGAGTGTTACAAGCGGCTGTGTTGCTGTGACGGCAACTGTAGCTGTGTTATTGTTGTGTTGTGTGAGTGTTACAAGCGGCTGTGTTGCTGTGACGGCAACTGTAGCTGTGTTATTGTTGTGTTGTGTGAGTGTTACAAGCAGCTGTGTTGCTGTGACGGCCACTGTAGCTGTGTTATTGTTGTGTTGTGTGAGTGTTACAAGCGGCTGTGTTGCTGTGACGGCAACTGTAGCTGTGTTATTGTTGTGTTGTGTGAGTGTTACAAGCGGCTGTGTTGCTGTGACGGCCACTGTAGCTGTGTTATTGTTGTGTTGTGTGAGTGTTACAAGCGGCTGTGTTGCTGTGACGGCCACTGTAGCTGTGTTATTGTTGTGTTGTGTGAGTGTTACAAGCGGCTGTGTTGCTGTGACGGCAACTGTAGCTGTGTTATTGTTGTGTTGTGTGAGTGTTACAAGCGGCTGTGTTGCTGTGACGGCCACTGTAGCTGTGTTATTGTTGTGTTGTGTGAGTGTTACAAGCGGCTGTGTTGCTGTGACGGCAACTGTAGCTGTGTTATTGTTGTGTTGTGTGAGTGTTACAAGCGGCTGTGTTGCTGTGACGGCCACTGTAGCTGTGTTATTGTTGTGTTGTGTGAGTGTTACAAGCGGCTGTGTTGCTGTGACGGCCACTGTAGCTGTGTTATTGTTGTGTTGTGTGAGTGTTACAAGCGGCTGTGTTGCTGTGACGGCAACTGTAGCTGTGTTATTGTTGTGTTGTGTGAGTGTTACAAGCGGCTGTGTTGCTGTGACGGCAACTGTAGCTGTGTTATTGTTGTGTTGTGTGTTACAAGCGGCTGTGTTGCTGTGACGGCAACTGTAGCTGTGTTATTGTTGTGTTGTGTGAGTGTTACAAGCGGCTGTGTTGCTGTGACGGCCACTGTAGCTGTGTTATTGTTGTGTTGTGTGAGTGTTACAAGCGGCTGTGTTGCTGTGACGGCAACTGTAGCTGTGTTATTGTTGTGTTGTGTGAGTGTTACAAGCGGCTGTGTTGCTGTGACGGCAACTGTAGCTGTGTTATTGTTGTGTTGTGTGTGTGTTACAAGCGGCTGTGTTGCTGTGACGGCCACTGTAGCTGTGTTATTGTGTTGTGTGAGTGTTACAAGCGGCTGTGTTGCTGTGACGGCCACTGTAGCTGTGTTATTGTTGTGTTGTGTGAGTGTTACAAGCGGCTGTGTTGCTGTGACGGCCACTGTAGCTGTGTTATTGTTGTGTTGTGTGAGTGTTACAAGTGGCTGTGTTGCTGTGACGGCCACTGTAGCTGTGTTATTGTTGTGTTGTGTGAGTGTTACAAGCGGCTGTGTTGCTGTGACGGCAACTGTAGCTGTGTTATTGTTGTGTTGTGTGAGTGTTACAAGCGGCTGTGTTGCTGTGACGGCCACTGTAGCTGTGTTATTGTTGTGTTGTGTGAGTGTTACAAGCGGCTGTGTTGCTGTGACGGCCACTGTAGCTGTGTTATTGTTGTGTTGTGTGAGTGTTACAAGCGGCTGTGTTGCTGTGACGGCCACTGTAGCTGTGTTATTGTTGTGTTGTGTGAGTGTTACAAGTGGCTGTGTTGCTGTGACGGCCACTGTAGCTGTGTTATTGTTGTGTTGTGTGAGTGTTACAAGCGGCTGTGTTGCTGTGACGGCAACTGTAGCTGTGTTATTGTTGTGTTGTGTGAGTGTTACAAGCGGCTGTGTTGCTGTGACGGCCACTGTAGCTGTGTTATTGTTGTGTTGTGTGAGTGTTACAAGCGGCTGTGTTGCTGTGACGGCCACTGTAGCTGTGTTATTGTTGTGTTGTGTGAGTGTTACAAGCGGCTGTGTTGCTGTGACGGCCACTGTAGCTGTAGTTGTTGTTGTGTGTTACAAGCGGCTGTGTTGCTGTGTTGGCCTCTGTAGCTTGTTATTGTTGTGTTGTGTGAGTGTTACAAGCGGCTGTGTTGCTGTGACGGCCACTGTAGCTGTGTTATTGTTGTGTTGTGTGAGTGTTACAAGCGGCTGTGTTGCTGTGACGGCCACTGTAGCTGTGTTATTGTTGTGTTGTGTGAGTGTTACAAGCGGCTGTGTTGCTGTGACGGCCACTGTAGCTGTGTTATTGTTGTGTTGTGTGAGTGTTACAAGCGGCTGTGTTGCTGTGACGGCCACTGTAGCTGTGTTATTGTTGTGTTGTGTGAGTGTTACAAGCGGCTGTGTTGCTGTGACGGCCACTGTAGCTGTGTTATTGTTGTGTTGTGTGAGTGTTACAAGCGGCTGTGTTGCTGTGACGGCCACTGTAGCTGTGTTATTGTTGTGTTGTGTGAGTGTTACAAGCGGCTGTGTTGCTGTGACGGCCACTGTAGCTGTGTTATTGTTGTGTTGTGTGAGTGTTACAAGCGGCTGTGTTGCTGTGACGGCCACTGTAGCTGTGTTATTGTTGTGTTGTGTGAGTGTTACAAGCGGCTGTGTTGCTGTGACGGCCACTGTAGCTGTGTTATTGTTGTGTTGTGTGAGTGTTACAAGCGGCTGTGTTGCTGTGACGGCCACTGTAGCTGTGTTATTGTTGTGTTGTGTGAGTGTTACAAGCGGCTGTGTTGCTGTGACGGCCACTGTAGCTGTGTTATTGTTGTGTTGTGTGAGTGTTACAAGCGGCTGTGTTGCTGTGACGGCAACTGTAGCTGTGTTATTGTTGTGTTGTGTGAGTGTTACAAGCGGCTGTGTTGCTGTGACGGCCACTGTAGCTGTGTTATTGTTGTGTTGTGTGAGTGTTACAAGCGGCTGTGTTGCTGTGACGGCCACTGTAGCTGTGTTATTGTTGTGTTGTGTGAGTGTTACAAGCGGCTGTGTTGCTGTGACGGCCACTGTAGCTGTGTTATTGTTGTGTTGTGTGAGTGTTACAAGCGGCTGTGTTGCTGTGACGGCCACTGTAGCTGTGTTATTGTTGTGTTGTGTGAGTGTTACAAGCGGCTGTGTTGCTGTGACGGCCACTGTAGCTGTGTTATTGTTGTGTTGTGTGAGTGTTACAAGCGGCTGTGTTGCTGTGACGGCCACTGTAGCTGTGTTATTGTTGTGTTGTGTGAGTGTTACAAGCGGCTGTGTTGCTGTGACGGCAACTGTAGCTGTGTTATTGTTGTGTTGTGTGAGTGTTACAAGCGGCTGTGTTGCTGTGACGGCCACTGTAGCTGTGTTATTGTTGTGTTGTGTGAGTGTTACAAGCGGCTGTGTTGCTGTGACGGCCACTGTAGCTGTGTTATTGTTGTGTTGTGTGAGTGTTACAAGCGGCTGTGTTGCTGTGACGGCAACTGTAGCTGTGTTATTGTTGTGTTGTGTGAGTGTTACAAGCGGCTGTGTTGCTGTGACGGCCACTGTAGCTGTGTTATTGTTGTGTTGTGTGAGTGTTACAAGCGGCTGTGTTGCTGTGACGGCAACTGTAGCTGTGTTATTGTTGTGTTGTGTGAGTGTTACAAGCGGCTGTGTTGCTGTGACGGCCACTGTAGCTGTGTTATTGTTGTGTTGTGTGAGTGTTACAAGCGGCTGTGTTGCTGTGACGGCAACTGTAGCTGTGTTATTGTTGTGTTGTGTGAGTGTTACAAGCGGCTGTGTTGCTGTGACGGCAACTGTAGCTGTGTTATTGTTGTGTTGTGTGAGTGTTACAAGCGGCTGTGTTGCTGTGACGGCAACTGTAGCTGTGTTATTGTTGTGTTGTGTGAGTGTTACAAGCGGCTGTGTTGCTGTGACGGCAACTGTAGCTGTGTTATTGTTGTGTTGTGTGAGTGTTACAAGCGGCTGTGTTGCTGTGACGGCAACTGTAGCTGTGTTATTGTTGTGTTGTGTGAGTGTTACAAGCGGCTGTGTTGCTGTGACGGCAACTGTAGCTGTGTTATTGTTGTGTTGTGTGAGTGTTACAAGCGGCTGTGTTGCTGTGACGGCAACTGTAGCTGTGTTATTGTTGTGTTGTGTGAGTGTTACAAGCGGCTGTGTTGCTGTGACGGCAACTGTAGCTGTGTTATTGTTGTGTTGTGTGAGTGTTACAAGCGGCTGTGTTGCTGTGACGGCAACTGTAGCTGTGTTATTGTTGTGTTGTGTGAGTGTTACAAGCGGCTGTGTTGCTGTGACGGCAACTGTAGCTGTGTTATTGTTGTGTTGTGTGAGTGTTACAAGCGGCTGTGTTGCTGTGACGGCAACTGTAGCTGTGTTATTGTTGTGTTGTGTGAGTGTTACAAGCGGCTGTGTTGCTGTGACGGCAACTGTAGCTGTGTTATTGTTGTGTTGTGTGAGTGTTACAAGCGGCTGTGTTGCTGTGACGGCAACTGTAGCTGTGTTATTGTTGTGTTGTGTGAGTGTTACAAGCGGCTGTGTTGCTGTGACGGCAACTGTAGCTGTGTTATTGTTGTGTTGTGTGAGTGTTACAAGCGGCTGTGTTGCTGTGACGGCAACTGTAGCTGTGTTATTGTTGTGTTGTGTGAGTGTTACAAGCGGCTGTGTTGCTGTGACGGCAACTGTAGCTGTGTTATTGTTGTGTTGTGTGAGTGTTACAAGCGGCTGTGTTGCTGTGACGGCAACTGTAGCTGTGTTATTGTTGTGTTGTGTGAGTGTTACAAGCGGCTGTGTTGCTGTGACGGCAACTGTAGCTGTGTTATTGTTGTGTTGTGTGAGTGTTACAAGCGGCTGTGTTGCTGTGACGGCAACTGTAGCTGTGTTATTGTTGTGTTGTGTGAGTGTTACAAGCGGCTGTGTTGCTGTGACGGCAACTGTAGCTGTGTTATTGTTGTGTTGTGTGAGTGTTACAAGCGGCTGTGTTGCTGTGACGGCAACTGTAGCTGTGTTATTGTTGTGTTGTGTGAGTGTTACAAGCGGCTGTGTTGCTGTGACGGCAACTGTAGCTGTGTTATTGTTGTGTTGTGTGAGTGTTACAAGCGGCTGTGTTGCTGTGACGGCAACTGTAGCTGTGTTATTGTTGTGTTGTGTGAGTGTTACAAGCGGCTGTGTTGCTGTGACGGCAACTGTAGCTGTGTTATTGTTGTGTTGTGTGAGTGTTACAAGCGGCTGTGTTGCTGTGACGGCAACTGTAGCTGTGTTATTGTTGTGTTGTGTGAGTGTTACAAGCGGCTGTGTTGCTGTGACGGCAACTGTAGCTGTGTTATTGTTGTGTTGTGTGAGTGTTACAAGCGGCTGTGTTGCTGTGACGGCAACTGTAGCTGTGTTATTGTTGTGTTGTGTGAGTGTTACAAGCGGCTGTGTTGCTGTGACGGCAACTGTAGCTGTGTTATTGTTGTGTTGTGTGAGTGTTACAAGCGGCTGTGTTGCTGTGACGGCAACTGTAGCTGTGTTATTGTTGTGTTGTGTGAGTGTTACAAGCGGCTGTGTTGCTGTGACGGCAACTGTAGCTGTGTTATTGTTGTGTTGTGTGAGTGTTACAAGCGGCTGTGTTGCTGTGACGTCAACTGTAGCTGTGTTAGTGTTACAAGCGGCTGTGTGCTGTGTGTAGCTGTGTTGTTGTTGTGTTGTGTGAGTGTTACAAGCGGCTGTGTTGCTGTGACGGCAACTGTAGCTGTGTTATTGTTGTGTTGTGTGAGTGTTACAAGCGGCTGTGTTGCTGTGACGGCAAGCTGTAGCTGTGTTATTGTTGTGTTGTGTGAGTGTTACAAGCGGCTGTGTTGCTGTGACGGCAACTGTAGCTGTGTTATTGTTGTGTTGTGTGAGTGTTACAAGCGGCTGTGTTGCTGTGACGGCAACTGTAGCTGTGTTATTGTTGTGTTGTGTGAGTGTTACAAGCGGCTGTGTTGCTGTGACGGCAACTGTAGCTGTGTTATTGTTGTGTTGTGTGAGTGTTACAAGCGGCTGTGTTGCTGTGACGGCAACTGTAGCTGTGTTATTGTTGTGTTGTGTGAGTGTTACAAGCGGCTGTGTTGCTGTGACGGCTGTGTTGCTGTGACTGTAGCTGTGTTATTGTTGTGTTGTGTGAGTGTTACAAGCGGCTGTGTTGCTGTGACGGCCACTGTAGCTGTGTTATTGTTGTGTTGTGTGAGTGTTACAAGCGGCTGTGTTGCTGTGACGGCCACTGTAGCTGTGTTATTGTTGTGTTGTGTGAGTGTTACAAGCGGCTGTGTTGCTGTGACGGCAACTGTAGCTGTGTTATTGTTGTGTTGTGTGAGTGTTACAAGCGGCTGTGTTGCTGTGACGGCAACTGTAGCTGTGTTATTGTTGTGTTGTGTGAGTGTTACAAGCGGCTGTGTTGCTGTGACGGCAACTGTAGCTGTGTTATTGTTGTGTTGTGTGAGTGTTACAAGCGGCTGTGTTGCTGTGACGGCAACTGTAGCTGTGTTATTGTTGTGTTGTGTGAGTGTTACAAGCGGCTGTGTTGCTGTGACGGCCACTGTAGCTGTGTTATTGTTGTGTTGTGTGAGTGTTACAAGCGGCTGTGTTGCTGTGACGGCAACTGTAGCTGTGTTATTGTTGTGTTGTGTGAGTGTTACAAGCGGCTGTGTTGCTGTGACGGCAACTGTAGCTGTGTTATTGTTGTGTTGTGTGAGTGTTACAAGCGGCTGTGTTGCTGTGACGGCAACTGTAGCTGTGTTATTGTTGTGTTGTGTGAGTGTTACAAGTGTGTTGTTGTGTTGTGTGAGTGTTACAAGCGGCTGTGTTGCTGTGACGGCAACTGTAGCTGTGTTATTGTTGTGTTGTGTGAGTGTTACAAGCGGCTGTGTTGCTGTGACGGCAACTGTAGCTGTGTTATTGTTGTGTTGTGTGAGTGTTACAAGCGGCTGTGTTGCTGTGACGGCAACTGTAGCTGTGTTATTGTTGTGTTGTGTGAGTGTTACAAGCGGCTGTGTTGCTGTGACGGCAACTGTAGCTGTGTTATTGTTGTGTTGTGTGAGTGTTACAAGCGGCTGTGTTGCTGTGACGGCCACTGTAGCTGTGTTATTGTTGTGTTGTGTGAGTGTTACAAGCGGCTGTGTTGCTGTGACGGCCACTGTAGCTGTGTTATTGTTGTGTTGTGTGAGTGTTACAAGCGGCTGTGTTGCTGTGACGGCCACTGTAGCTGTGTTATTGTTGTGTTGTGTGAGTGTTACAAGCGGCTGTGTTGCTGTGACGGCAACTGTAGCTGTGTTATTGTTGTGTTGTGTGAGTGTTACAAGCGGCTGTGTTGCTGTGACGGCAACTGTAGCTGTGTTATTGTTGTGTTGTGTGAGTGTTACAAGCGGCTGTGTTGCTGTGACGGCAACTGTAGCTGTGTTATTGTTGTGTTGTGTGAGTGTTACAAGCGGCTGTGTTGCTGTGACGGCAACTGTAGCTGTGTTATTGTTGTGTTGTGTGAGTGTTACAAGCGGCTGTGTTGCTGTGACGGCAACTGTAGCTGTGTTATTGTTGTGTTGTGTGAGTGTTACAAGCGGCTGTGTTGCTGTGACGGCAACTGTAGCTGTGTTATTGTTGTGTTGTGTGAGTGTTACAAGCGGCTGTGTTGCTGTGACGGCAACTGTAGCTGTGTTATTGTTGTGTTGTGTGAGTGTTACAAGCGGCTGTGTTGCTGTGACGGCAACTGTAGCTGTGTTATTGTTGTGTTGTGTGAGTGTTACAAGCGGCTGTGTTGCTGTGACGGCCACTGTAGCTGTGTTATTGTTGTGTTGTGTGAGTGTTACAAGCGGCTGTGTTGCTGTGACGGCAACTGTAGCTGTGTTATTGTTGTGTTGTGTGAGTGTTACAAGCGGCTGTGTTGCTGTGACGGCAACTGTAGCTGTGTTATTGTTGTGTTGTGTGAGTGTTACAAGCGGCTGTGTTGCTGTGACGGCAACTGTAGCTGTGTTATTGTTGTGTTGTGTGAGTGTTACAAGCGGCTGTGTTGCTGTGACGGCCACTGTAGCTGTGTTATTGTTGTGTTGTGTGAGTGTTACAAGCGGCTGTGTTGCTGTGACGGCAACTGTAGCTGTGTTATTGTTGTGTTGTGTGAGTGTTACAAGCGGCTGTGTTGCTGTGACGGCCACTGTAGCTGTGTTATTGTTGTGTTGTGTGAGTGTTACAAGCGGCTGTGTTGCTGTGACGGCCACTGTAGCTGTGTTGTTGTTGTGTGTTACAAGCGGCTGTGTTGCTGTGTTGGCCTCTGTAGCTGTGTTATTGTTGTGTTGTGTGAGTGTTACAAGCGGCTGTGTTGCTGTGACGGCCACTGTAGCTGTGTTATTGTGTTGTGTGAGTGTTACAAGCGGCTGTGTTGCTGTGACGGCCATTGTAGCTGTGTTATTGTTGTGTTGTGTGAGTGTTACAAGCGGCTGTGTTGCTGTGACGGCCACTGTAGCTGTGTTATTGTTGTGTTGTGTGAGTGTTACAAGCGGCTGTGTTGCTGTGACGGCCATTGTAGCTGTGTTATTGTTGTGTTGTGTGAGTGTTACAAGCGGCTGTGTTGCTGTGACGGCCATTGTAGCTGTGTTATTGTTGTGCTGTGTGAGTGTTACAAGCGGCTGTGTTGCTGTGACGGCAACTGTAGCTGTGTTATTGTTGTGTTGTGTGAGTGTTACAAGCGGCTGTGTTGCTGTGACGGCCACTGTAGCTGTGTTATTGTTGTGTTGTGTGAGTGTTACAAGCGGCTGTGTTGCTGTGACGGCCACTGTAGCTGTGTTGTTGTTGTGTGTTACAAGCGGCTGTGTTGCTGTGTTGGCCTCTGTAGCTGTGTTATTGTTGTGTTGTGTGAGTGTTACAAGCGGCTGTGTTGCTGTGACGGCCACTGTAGCTGTGTTATTGTTGTGTTGTGTGAGTGTTACAAGCGGCTGTGTTGCTGTGACGGCCACTGTAGCTGTGTTGTTGTTGTGTGTTACAAGCGGCTGTGTTGCTGTGTTGGCCTCTGTAGCTGTGTTATTGTTGTGTTGTGTGAGTGTTACAAGCGGCTGTGTTGCTGTGACGGCCACTGTAGCTGTGATGTTGTGTGTTACAAGCGGCTGTGTTGCTGTGTTGGCCTCTGTAGCTGTGTTATTGTTGTGTTGTGTGAGTGTTACAAGCGGCTGTGTTGCTGTGACGGCAACTGTAGCTGTGTTATTGTTGTGTTGTGTGAGTGTTACAAGCGGCTGTGTTGCTGTGACGGCAACTGTAGCTGTGTTATTGTTGTGTTGTGTGAGTGTTACAAGCGGCTGTGTTGCTGTGACGGCAACTGTAGCTGTGTTATTGTTGTGTGAGTGTTACAAGCGGCTGTGTTGCTGTGACGGCAACTGTAGCTGTGTTATTGTTGTGTTGTGTGAGTGTTACAAGCGGCTGTGTTGCTGTGACGGCCACTGTAGCTGTGTTATTGTTGTGTTGTGTGAGTGTTACAAGCGGCTGTGTTGCTGTGACGGCCACTGTAGCTGTGTTGTTGTTGTGTGTTACAAGCGGCTGTGTTGCTGTGTTGGCCTCTGTAGCTGTGTTATTGTTGTGTTGTGTGAGTGTTACAAGCGGCTGTGTTGCTGTGACGGCCACTGTAGCTGTGATGTTGTGTGTTACAAGCGGCTGTGTTGCTGTGTTGGCCTCTGTAGCTGTGTTATTGTTGTGTTGTGTGAGTGTTACAAGCGGCTGTGTTGCTGTGAAGGCCACTGTAGCTGTGTTGTTGTTGTGTGTTACAAGCGGCTGTGTTGCTGTGTTGGCCTCTGTAGCTGTGTTATTGTTGTGTTGTGTGAGTGTTACAAGCGGCTGTGTTGCTGTGACGGCCACTGTAGCTGTGTTATTGTTGTGTTGTGTGAGTGTTACAAGCGGCTGTGTTGCTGTGACGGCCACTGTAGCTGTGTTATTGTTGTGTTGTGTGAGTGTTACAAGCGGCTGTGTTGCTGTGACGGCCACTGTAGCTGTGTTGTTGTTGTGTGTTACAAGCGGCTGTGTTGCTGTGTTGGCCTCTGTAGCTGTGTTATTGTTGTGTTGTGTGAGTGTTACAAGCGGCTGTGTTGCTGTGACGGCCACTGTAGCTGTGTTATTGTGTTGTGTGAGTGTTACAAGCGGCTGTGTTGCTGTGACGGCCATTGTAGCTGTGTTATTGTTGTGTTGTGTGAGTGTTACAAGCGGCTGTGTTGCTGTGACGGCCACTGTAGCTGTGTTATTGTTGTGTTGTGTGAGTGTTACAAGCGGCTGTGTTGCTGTGACGGCCACTGTAGCTGTGTTATTGTTGTGTTGTGTGAGTGTTACAAGCGGCTGTGTTGCTGTGACGGCAACTGTAGCTGTGTTGTTGTGTTACAAGCGGCTGTGTTGCTGTGACGGCCACTGTAGCTGTGTTGTTGTTGTGTATTACAAGCGGCTGTGTTGCTCTGACGGCAACTGTAGCTGTGTTGTTGTTGTGTATTACAAGCGGCTGTGTTGCTGTGACGGCCACTGTAGCTGTGTTGTTGTTGTGTTGTGTGAGTGTCACAAGCGGCTGTGTTCCTGTGACGGCCGCTGTAGCCGTGTTATTGTTGTGTTGTGTGTTACAAGCGGCTGTGTTGCTGTGACGGCCACTGTAGCTGTGTTGTGTGAGTGTTACAAGCAGCTGTGTTGCTGTGACGGCCGCTGTAGCTGTGTTGTTGTGTTGCGTGAGTGTTACAAGCGGCTGTGTTGCTGTGACGGCCACTGTAGCTGTGTTATTGTGTGGTGTGAGTGTTACAAGCGGCTGTGTTGCTGTTACTGCCGCTGTAGCTGTGTTGTTGTGTTGTGTGAGTGTTACAAGCGGCTGTGTTGCTGTGACGGCCGCTGTAGCTGTGTTGTTGTGTTGTGTGAGTGTTACAAGCAGCTGTGTTGCTGTGACGGCCGCTGTAGCTGTGTTATTGTTGTGTGGTGTGAGTGTTACAAGCGGCTGTGGTGCTGTGACGGCCGCTGTAGCTGTGTTGTTGTTGTGTGGTGTGAGTGTTACAAGCGGCTGTGTTGCTGTGACGGCCGCTGTAGCTGTGTTGTTGTGTTGTATGTGTTACAAGCGGCTGTGTTGCTGTGACGGCCGCTGTAGCTGTGTTGTTGTGTTGTGTGAGTGTTACAAGCAGCTGTGTTGCTGTGACGGCCGCTGTAGCTGTGTTGTTGTGTTGTGTGAGTGTTACAAGCAGCTGTGTTGCTGTGACGGCCACTGTAGCTGTGTTATTGTTGTGTGGTGTGAGTGTTACAAGCGGCTGTGTTGCTGTGACGGCCGCTGTAGCTGTGTTGTTGTGTTGTGTGAGTGTTACAAGCAGCTGTGTTGCTGTGACGGCCACTGTAGCTGTGTTATTGTTGTGTGGTGTGAGTGTTACAAGCGGCTGTGTTGCTGTGACGGCCGCTGTAGCTGTGGTATTGTTGTGTTGTGTGAGTGTTACAAGCGGTTGTGTTGCTGTGACGGCCGCTGTAGCTGTGTTGTTGTTGTGTTGTGTGAGTGTTACAAGCGGCTGTGTTGCTGTGACGGCCACTGTAGCTGTGTTGTTGTTGTGTTGTGTGAGTGTTACAAGCGGCTGTGTTGCTGTGACGGCCACTGTAGCTGTGTTGTTGTTGTGTTGTGTGAGTGTTACAAGCGGCTGTGTTGCTGTGACGGCCACTGTAGCTGTGTTGTTGTGTTGTGTGAGTGTTACAAGCGGCTGTGTTGCTGTGACGGCCGCTGTAGCTGTGTTGTTGTGTTGTGTAAGTGTTACAAGCGGCTGTGTTGCTGTGACGGCCGCTGTAGCTGTGTTATTGTTGTGTGGTGTGAGTGTTACAAGCGGCTGTGTTGCTGTGACGGCCGCTGTAGCTGTGTTGTTGTGTTGTGTGAGTGTTACAAGCAGCTGTGTTGCTGTGACGGCCACTGTAGCTGTGTTATTGTTGTGTGTTACAAGCGCCTGTGTTGCTGTGACGGCCGCTGTAGCTGTGTTATTGTTGTGTGTTACAAGCGCCTGTGTTGCTGTGACGGCCGCTGTAGCTGTGGTATTGTTGTGTTGTGTGTTACAAGCGGCTGTGTTGCTGTGACGGCCGCTATAGCTGTGTTGTTTTGTTGTGTGAGTGTTACAAGCGGCTGTGTTGCTGTGACGGCAGCTATAGCTGTGTTGTTGTGTTGTGTGAGTGTTACAAGCGGCTGTGTTTCTGTGACGGCCGCTGTAGCTGTGTTGTTGTGTTGTGTGAGTGTTACAAGCGGCTGTGTTGCTGTGACGGCCACTGTAGCTGTGTTGTTGTTGTGTTGTGTGAGTGTTTCAAGCGGCTGTGTTGCTGTGACGGCCACTGTAGCTGTGTTGTTGTGTTGTGTGTGTGTTACAAGCGGCTGTGTTGCTGTGACGGCCACTGTAGCTGTGTTATTGTTGTGTTGTGTGAGTGTTACAAGCGGCTGTGTTGCTGTGACGGCCACTGTAGCTGTGTTGTTGTTGTGTTGTGTGAGTGTTACAAGCGGCTGTGTTGCTGTTACGGCCACTGTAGCTGTGTTTTTGTTGTGTTGTGTGAGTGTTACAAGCGGCTGTGTTGCTGTTACGGCCGCTGTAGCTGTGTTGTTGTTGTGTTGTGTGAGTGTTACAAGCGGCTGTGTTGCTGTGACGGCCACTGTAGCTGTGTTGTTGTTGTGTTGTGTGTTACAAGCAGCTGTGTTGCTGTGACGGCCGCTGTAGCTGTGTTATTGTTGTGTTGTGTGTTACAAGCGGCTGTGTTGCTGTGACGGCCGCTGCAGCTGTGGTATTGTTGTGTTGTGTGTTACAAGCGGCTGTGTTGCTGTGACGGCCGCTATAGCTGTGTTGTTGTGTTGTGTGAGTGTTACAAGTGGCTGTGTTGCTGTGACGGCCGCTGTAGCTGTGTTGTTGTGTTGTGTGAGTGTTACAAGCGGCTGTGTTGCTGTGTTGGCCGCTGTAGCTGTGTTGTGTTGTGTGAGTGTTACAAGCGGCTGTGTTGCTGTGACGGCCGCTGTAGCTGTGTTGTTGTGTTGTGTTGTGTGTTACAAGCGGCTGTATTGCTGTGACGGCCACTGCAGATGTGTTGTTGTGTTGTGTGAGTGTTACAAGCGACTGTGTTGCTGTGACGGCCGCTATAGCTGTGTTGTGTGAGTGTTACAAGCGGTTGTGTTGCTGTTACGGCCACTGTAGCTGTGTTTTTGTTGTGTTGTGTGTTACAAGCGGCTGTGTTGCTGTTACGGCCGCTGTAGCTGTGTTGTTGTTGTGTTGTGTGAGTGTTACAAGCGGCTGTGTTGCTGCGACGGCCACTGTAGCTGTGTTGTTGTTGTAATGTGTGAGTGTTACAAGCGGCTGTGTTGCTGTGACGGCCACTGTAGCTGTGTTTTTGTTGTGTTATGTGAGTGTTACAAGCGGCTGTGTTGCTGTTACGGCCGCTGTTGCTATAAGCCGAGATCGTCTCATTAACAAGGGTCTTAAATTTTGCTTTTGTGGTGATAATAGCTGTAAATTCTGCGAAAAAGTCTGAAGAAGTTACTAATGTATGTTGCTCGAGCAGACACAGACACACACACAAACTCACACAGAGGATCTGTGACTCGACCCCTGGAACCACAAACAGGTGAGTACACACAATGTTTTACTGCGCAGACAAGTGTAAGGTGTCCTCTGCTGCGCAAGCTGCTGCTGTTCTTGCTGCACATGAGGCTGCATGTAGTGCTGCTGCTGCTGCACAAGCGTCATGCAGTAGCAGTGTACAAGGCGTGTCATGCAGCTGGCGTTCTCTATATTTCTTGTTACCTTATCAGTGCGGGTGAACGCGTCCACCGGGGTACACACTCTCCCCTCTGCACACCCCTCGCCCTCCTGTCTCCCCTCACTCTCATCAAGCACACTCAGCACTCCGAAGTAAACCATCTCCTTAGCAGGTGTCTGCCAGGCACGCCGCGCCTCCCAGGGGTTTAATATCGTCTTCCCAAAGGCAAAAGTCGACCTTTCAAGCTTGATGTCGCTCTCCTTCACCTCCCTTCCCTCGGGCAGGGTGCTTAGCAGGAACTTTTTCAGTTTTAAACCAATGTTACTCATTGTGGGACTCGCTACTTGATTCACAGGACATAAAACAGTTTTAAGCCAATGTTACTCATTGTGGGACTCGCTACTTGATTCACAGGACATAAAACAGTTTTAAGCCAATGTTACTCATTGTGGGACTCGCTACTTGATTCACAGGACATAAAACAGTTTTAAGCCAATGTTACTCATTGTGGGACTCGCTACTTGATTCACAGGACATAAAACAGTTTTAAGCCAATGTTACTCATTGTGGGACTCGCTACTTGATTCACAGGACATAAAACAGTTTTAAGCCAATGTTACTCATTGTGGGACTCGCTACTTGATTCACAGGACATAAAACAGTTTTAAGCCAATGTTACTCATTGTGGGACTCGCTACTTGATTCACAGGACATAAAACAGTTTTAAGCCAATGTTACTCATTGTGGGACTCGCTACTTGATTCACAGGACATAAAACAGTTTTAAGCCAATGTTACTCATTGTGGGACTCGCTACTTGATTCACAGGACATAAAACAGTTTTAAGCCAATGTTACTCATTGTGGGACTCGCTACTTGATTCACAGGACATAAAACAGTTTTAAGCCAATGTTACTCATTGTGGGACTCGCTACTTGATTCACAGGACATAAAACAGGTAAATGAATACTGTTTTACGTGTTTTCAGAGACACAGTGTATCTAGGACTGCAGTTGTCACCTAGATGACTAATTAATAACAGGGGTCACCTAGAAGACTAACGTATTGATATATTTAATAACAGTGGTCATCTAGAAGACTCATGTAACGTTATATATACATATATATATATTTTTTTTCAAGTCTGCACAGATATCTGGCAATGCTCAACACAGCAGTGCTCAACACAGCAGTGCTCAACACACAGCAGTGCTCAACACACAGCAGTGCTCAACACACAGCAGTGCTCAACACTCAGCAGTGCTCAACACACAGCAGTGCTCAACACACAGCAGTGCTCAACACAGCATTGCTCAACACAGCAGTGCTCAACACAGCAGTGCTCAACACACAGCAGTGCTCAACACTCAGCAGTGCTCAACACACAGCAGTGCTCAACACACAGCAGTGCTCAACACACAGCAGTGCTCAACACACAGCAGTGCTCAACACACAGCAGTGCTCAACACACAGCAGTGCTCAACACAGCAGTGCTCAACACACAGCAGTGCTCAACACAGCAGTGCTCAACACACAGCAGTGCTCAACACAGCAGTGCTCAACACACAGCAGTGCTCAACACACAGCAGTGCTCAACACAGCAGTGCTCAACACACAGCAGTGCTCAACACACAGCAGTGCTCAACACAGCAGTGCTCAACACACAGCAGTACTCAACACACAGCAGTGCTCAACACACAGCAGTGCTCAACACACAGCAGTACTCAACACACAGCAGTGCTCAACACACAGCAGTGCTCAACACACAGCAGTACTCAACACACAGCAGTGCTCAACACACAGCAGTGCTCAACACACAGCAGTGCTCAACACAGCAGTGCTCAACACACAGCAGTACTCAACACACAGCAGTGCTCAACACACAGCAGTGCTCAACACACAGCAGTGCTCAACACACAGCAGTGCTCAACACAGCAGTGCTCAACACACAGCAGTGCTCAACACACAGCAGTGCTCAACACACAGCAGTGCTCAACACACAGCAGTGCTCAACACACAGCAGTGCTCAACACACAGCAGTGCTCAACACACAGCAGTGCTCAACACAGCAGTGCTCAACACAGCAGTGCTCAACACACAGCAGTGCTAAACACACAGCAGTGCTCAACACACAGCAGTGCTCAACACACAGCAGTGCTCAACACACAGCAGTGCTCAACACACAGCAGTGCTCAACACACAGCAGTGCTCAACACACAGCAGTGCTCAACACACAGCAGTGCTCAACACACAGCAGTGCTCAACACACAGCAGTGCTCAACACACAGCAGTGCTCAACACACAGCAGTGCTCAACACACAGCAGTGCTCAACACATCAGTGTTCAACACAGCAGTGCTCAGCACATCAGTGTTCGACACATAGCAGTGCTCAACACACAGCAGTGCTCAACACAGCAGTGCTCAACACACAGCAGTGCTCAACACAGCAGTGCTCAACACATCAGTGTTCGACACATAGCAGTGCTCAACACACAGCAGTGCTCAACACAGCAGTGCTCAACACACAGCAGTACTCAACACACAGCAGTGCTCAACAGAGCAGTGCTCAACACAGCAGTGCTCAACACAGAGCATTGCTCAACACAGCAGTGCTCAACACATCAGTGTTCGACACATAGCAGTGCTCAACACACAGCAGTGCTCAATACAGCAGTGCTCAACACAGCAGTACTCAACACACAGCAGTGATCAACACAGCAGTGCTCAACACAGCAGTGATCAACACATAACAGTGCTCAACACGTCAGTGTTCGACACATAGCAGTGCTCAACACGTCAGTGATCAACACACAGCAGTGCTCAACACAGCAGTGCTCAACACACAGCAGTGCTCAACACACAGCAGTGCTCAACACACAGCAGTGCTCAACACAGCAGTGCTCAACACATCAGTGTTCGACACATAGCAGTGCTCAACACACAGCAGTGCTCAACACGTCAGTGATCAACACACAGCAGTGCTCAACACATCAGTGCTCAACACGTCAGTGATCAACACACAGCAGTGCTCAACACACAGCAGTGCTCAACACATCAGTGTTCAACACAGCAGTGCTCAACACATCAGTGTTCGACACATAGCAGTGCTCAACACACAGCAGTGCTCAACACAGCAGTGCTCAACACACAGCAGTGCTCAACACAGCAGTGCTCAACACATCAGTGTTCGACACATAGCAGTGCTCAACACACAGCAGTGCTCAACACAGCAGTGCTCAACACACAGCAGTACTCAACACACAGCAGTGCTCAACACAGCAGTGCTCAACACAGAGCAGTGCTCAACACAGCAGTGCTCAACACAGAGCATTGCTCAACACAGCAGTGCTCAACACATCAGTGTTCGACACATAGCAGTGCTCAACACACAGCAGTGCTCAACACAGCAGTGCTCAACACAGCAGTACTCAACACACAGCAGTGATCAACACAGCAGTGCTCAACACAGCAGTGATCAACACATAACAGTGCTCAACACACAGCAGTGCTCGACACATAGCAGTGCTCAACACAAAGCAGTGCTCAACGCAGCAGTGCTCAACAAGTCAGTGATCAACACACAACAGTGCTCAACACATAGCAATGCTCAACACGTCAGTGATCAACACACAACAGTGCTCAACACATAGCAATGCTCAACACGTCAGTGATCAACACACAGCAGTGCTCAACACATAGCAATGCTCAACACGTCAGTGATCAACACACAGCAGTGCTCAACACATAGCAATGCTCAACACGTCAGTGCTCGACACACAGCAGTGCTCAACACACAGCAGTGCTCAACACATAACAGTGCTCAACACGCCAGTGCTCAACACACAGCGGTGCTCAATATACAGCAGTGCTCGACACACAGCAGTGCTCAACACACAGCAGTGCTCAACACATAACAGTGCTCAACACGCCAGTGATCGACACACAGCAGTGCTCAATATACAGCAGTGCTCGACACACAGCAGTGCTCAATACGTCAGTGATAAACACACTGCAGTGCTCAACACATAGCGGTGCTCAACACACACCAGTGTTCAACACACACCAGTGCTCAACACACAACAGTGCTCAACACACAGTGAGCAACACAGCGGTGATCAACAGAACAGTGATCAACACAAAGGTGATCAACACAACAGTGATTAACACAACAGTGATCAACATAGCAGTGATCAACACAACGGTGATTAACACAACAAGTGATTAACGCAGCAGTTATCAACACACAGCAGTGATCAACACACAACAGTGATCAACAAAGCAGTTATCAATACACAGCAGCGATCAACACAACAGTGATCAACACGGCAGTGATCAACACAACAGTGATCAACACGGCAGTGTTCAACACAGTGATCAACACACCACAGCAGTAATCAACACACCACAGCAGTAATTAACACACAACAGCAGTGGTCAACACAGTGAACACAACACAACAGTGATTAACACACCACAGCAGTGATCAACAGAGTGAACACAACACAGTAGTGGTCAACACCACAGTGATGAACACAGCAGTGATCAACACAACAGTGATGAACACAGCAGTGATCAACACAACAGTGATGAACACAGCAGTGATCAACACAACAGTGATCAACACAACAGTGATCAGCACAGTGATGAACTCAACACAGTAGTGATCAACACAGCAGTGATCAACATAACAGTGATGAACACAGCAGTGATCAACACAACAGTGATCAACACAGCAGTGATCAACACAACAGTGATCAACACAATAGCAATCAACACAGCGAACACAACGCAGTGGTGAACACAACACAGCAGTGATCAACATAACAGTGAACACAGCATTGATCAACACACCACATCAATTATCAACACACCACAGCAGTGATCAACACAGTGAACACAACACAACAGTGATCAACACACCACAGCAGTGATCAACAGAGTGAACACAACACAGTAGTGGTCAACACAACAGTGATGAACACAGCAGTGATCAATACAACACAGCAGTGATAAACACAGTGAACACAACACAGCAGTGATCAACACAGTGACCAACACAACAGTGATGACCACATCAATGATCAACACAACACAGCAGTGATCAATAGTGATCAACACACCACATCAGTGATCAATACAGTGAACAAAACACAGCAGTGATCAACACAGTGATCAGCACAACAGTGATGAACACAAAAGTGATCAATACACCACAGCAGTGATCAACACACCACAGCAGTGATCAACACACCACAGCAGTGATCAACACACCACAGCAGTGATCAACACATGACCCATCAACACTTGCACTTACGAACACCAAAAGGGGTGGGGGGTAGGGGGTAGGGGGTAGTGTATTTGCTGTATCACATTGTTTTCTTTATTTTTTTTGTTTTCTATATACGAAGGATCCAGAGGTAGCACAAGTGTGTTGCGAGGTGCGGAGCGGCTGCGGCTGCGGCGGCGACGGCGGCTGCGGTGGCACTGCGGTACACTCCCGAACACGGCGCAAGATGCGACTAGCCTTGACTGCCTCGCTCTGTGTGTGTGTGTGTGTGTGTGTGAGGGGGAGGGGGAGGGGAATGGTTGCCACCACTCACTTGCAACCCACCCACCCACCCACTATAACTACCTACCCACCCACTTTACCAACCCACCCACCCACTATAACTACCTACCCACCCACTTTAACAACCCACCCACCCACTATAACTACCCACCCACCCACTATAACTACCTACCCACCCACTATAACTTCCTACCCACCCACTATAACTACCTACCCATCCACTATAACTACCCGCCCACCCACTATAACTACCTACCCACCCACTATAACTACCTACCCACACACTATAACTACCAACCCACCCACAATAACTACCCACCCACCCACCCACTATAACTACATACCCACTATAACTACCTACCCACCCACCCACTATAACTACCTACCCACCCACTATAACTACCTACCCACACACTATACCTACCCACCCACTATAACTACCTACCCACCCACTATACCTACCCACCCACTATAACTACCTACCCACCCATTATAACTACCCACCCACCCACTATAACTACCTACCCACCCACTATAACTACCTACCCACCCACTATAACTACCTACCCACCCACTACACCTACCCACCCACTATAACTACCTACCCACCCACTATACCTACCCACCCACTATAACTACCCACCCACCCACTATACCTACCCACCCACTATACCTACCCACCCACTATAACTACCTACCCACCCACTATACCTACCCACCCACTATAACTACCTACCCACCCATTATAACTACCCACCCACCCACTATAACTACCTACCCACCCACTATAACTACCTACCCACCCACTATATATACCTACCCACCCACTATAACTACCCACCCACCCACTATAACTACCCACCCACCCACTATACCTACCCACCCACCCACTATAACTACCCACCCACCCACTATAACTACATACCCACCCATTTTAACAACCCACCCACTTTAACAACCCACCAACCCACTATAACTACCCACCCACCCACTATAACTACCTACCCACCCACTATAACAACCCACCCACCCACCATAACTACCTATCCACCCACTTTAACCCACCCACCCACTATAACTACCCACCCACCCACTATACCTACCCACCCACTTCAACAACCCACCCCCACTATAACTACCTACCCACCCACTTTAACAACCCACCCACCCACTATAATTACCTACCCACCCACTTTAACAACCCACCCACCCACTATAATTACCTACCCACCCACTTTAACAACCCGCCCACCCACTATAACTACCTACCCACTATACCTACCCACCCACTTTAACAACCCACCCACCCACTATAACTACCTACCCACCCACTTTAACAACCCACCCACCCACTATAACTACCTACCCCCCCACTTTAACAACCCACCCACTATAACTACCCACTCACCCACGCTCTCTACTCCTACTCTATCTACATCTCTACCCACCCAGCCCCTCTACCTACCCACCCTTCTTACCTACCCATCTTCCCTAGTTGCCTAACCCCACCCCCACCAATCTAAGCTTTTTTCCTCTTATTCTCACAGTACATATAACAGTGTCAGTAGAGAACTAAATGCTAATACTAAGTTAAGCTTGACTATAACCTACCTCTCTCGTCACTCTTACTATGTTTCCCATATAAGCTTATTTTAATGCTGGAACTCGCTAAAGCTTACCGTGTCCTCTCTTCGTTCCTATCTTCCTTCAACACACTAAGCTTGATTACCATCTCAACACACTAAGCTTGTTTACTACTTCCCTTCAACACTGTAACCTTCCCTATTTACATATTTCAACATTGTAATCTGAGTTTTTTAAGCCCACAACATTGTAACCTGAGTTTTTTAAGCCCACAACATCGTAACCTGAGTTTTTGAAGCCCACAACATCGTAATCTGAGTTTCTTAAGCCCACAACATTGTAATCTGAGTTTTTTAAGCCCACAACATCGTAACCTGAGTTTTTTAAGCCCACAACATCGTAATCTGAGCTTTTTAAGCCCACAACATCGTAACCTGAGTTTTTTAAGCCCACAACATCGTAACCTGAGTTTTTTAAGCCCACAACATCGTAACCTGAGTTTTTTAAGCCCACAACATCATAACCTGAGTTTTTTAAGCCCACAACATCGTAACCTGAGTTTTTGAAGCCCACAACATTGTAACCTGAGTTTTCGAAGTCCACAGCAGAACCTTCGTCAAATAATGTCGTATTGCCTCATTCACGAACCACTTCGAATATGTGGCAAAAAAAAAAAAAAAAAAAAAAAACAGAGGCGGTTGGTTCGTGACTACTAATCCGGATTATCC
>NC_091349.1:5974629-5984629 GCF_038502225.1 Cherax quadricarinatus
GATTGAGAATTGAGTTCAAGATTGAGTTCAAATCCTTGTTTACCCATCACCCAAGCTTTCACTCGCCACCCAAGCTTTCACTCACCAGCCAAGCTTTCACTCACCAGCCAAGCTTACACTCACCAGCCAAGCTTTCACTCACCAGCCAAGCTTACACTCCGCACCCAAGCTTACACTCGCCACCCAAGCTTTCACTCACCAGCCAAGCTTTCACTCGCCACCCAAGCTTACACTCGCCACCCAAGCTTTCACTCGCCACCCAAGCTTTCACTCGCCACCCAAGCTTTCACTCGCCACCCAAGCTTTCACTCACCACCCAAGCTTTCACTCGCCACCCAAGCTTTCACTCACCAGCCAAGCTTACACTCGCCACCCAAGCTTTCACTCGCCACCCAAGCTTTTACTCGCCACCCAAACTTTCATTCACCAGCCAAGCTTACACTCGCCACCCAAGCTTTCACTCGCCACCCAAGCTTTCACTCGCCACCCAAGCTTTCACTCGCCACCCAAGCTTTGACTCACCACCCAAGCTTTCACTCGCCTCCCAAGCTTTCATTCACCACCCAAGCTTACACTCGCCACCCAAGCTTTCATTCACCACCCAAGCTTACACTGACCACCCAAGCTTTCACTCACCACCCAAGCTTTCACTCACCACCCAAGCTTTCACTCACCACCCAAGCTTACACTCACCAGCCAAGCTTTCACTCACCAGCCAAGCTTACACTCCGCACCCAAGCTTACACTCGCCACCCAAGCTTTCACTCACCAGCCAAGCTTTCACTCGCCACCCAAGCTTACACTCGCCACCCAAGCTTTCACTCGCCACCCAAGCTTTCACTGGCCACCCAAGCTTTCACTCGCCACCCAAGCTTTCACTCACCACCCAAGCTTTCACTCGCCACCCAAGCTTTCACTCACCAGCCAAGCTTACACTCGCCACCCAAGCTTTCACTCACCACCCAAGCTTTCACTCACCACCCAAGCTTTCACTCACCAGCCAAGCTTACACTCGCCACCCAAGCTTTCACTCGCCACCCAAGCTTTCACTCGCCACCCAAACTTTCATTCACCAGCCAAGCTTACACTCGCCACCCAAGCTTTCACTCGCCACCCAAGCTTTCACTCGCCACCCAAGCTTTGACTCACCACCCAAGCTTTCACTCGCCTCCCAAGCTTTCATTCACCACCCAAGCTTACACTCGCCACCCAAGCTTTCACTCACCACCCAAGCTTTCATTCACCACCCAAGCTTACACTGACCACCCAAGCTTTCACTCACCACCCAAGCTTTCACTCACCACCCAAGCTTTCACTCACCACCCAAGCTTTCATTCACCACCCAAGCTTACACTCGCCACCCAAGCTTTCACTCGCCGCCCAAGCTTTCGCTCACCAACCAAGCTTTCACTCACCACCCAAGCTTTCACTCGCCACCCAAGCTTTCACTCGCCACCCAAGCTTTCACTCACCACCCTAGCTTTCACTCACCACTCAAGCTTTCATTCACCACCCAAGCTTACACTCGCCACCCAAGCTTTCACTCGCCGCCCAAGCTTTCATTCACCACCCAAGCTTACACTCACCACCCAAGCTTTCACTCACCACCCAAGCTTTCATTCACCACCCAAGCTTACACTCGCCACCCAAGCTTTCACTCGCCGCCCAAGCTTTCGCTCACCACCCAAGCTTTCGCTCACCACCCAAGCTTTCACTCGCCACCCAAGCTTTCACTCACCTCCCAAGCTTTCACTCACCACCCAAGCTTTCACTCGCCACCCAAGCTTTCACTCGCCACCCAAGCTTTCACTCACCACCCAAGCTTTCACTCACCACTCAAGCTTTCACTCACCACCCAAGCTTTCACTCACCACCCAAGCTTTCACTCACCACTCAAGCTTTCGCTCACCACCCAAGCTTTCACTCGCCACCCAAGCTTTCACTCACCTCCCAAGCTTTCACTCACCACCCAAGCTTTCACTCGCCACCCAAGCTTTCACTCGCCACCCAAGCTTTCACTCACCACCCAAGCTTTCACTCACCACTCAAGCTTTCACTCACCACCCAAGCTTTCACTCACCACCCAAGCTTTCATTCACCACCCAAGCTTACACTCGCCACCCAAGCTTTCACTCGCCACCCAAGCTTTCACTCACCACCCAAGCTTTCACTCGCCACCCAAGCTTTCACTCGCCACCCAAGCTTTCACTCACCTCCCAAGCTTTCACTCGCCACCCAAGCTTTCACTCGCCACCCAAGCTTTCACTCGCGACCCAAGCTTTCACTCACCACCCAAGCTTTCACTCACCACTCAAGCTTTCGCTCACCACCCAAGCTTTCACTCACCACCCAAGCTTTCATTCACCACCCAAGCTTACACTCGCCACCCAAGCTTTCAATCGCCACCCAAGCTTTCACTCACCACCCAAGCTTTCACTCACCACTCAAGCTTTCGCTCACCACCCAAGCTTTCACTCACCACCCAAGCTTTCATTCACCACCCAAGCTTACACTCGCCACCCAAGCTTTCAATCGCCACCCAAGCTTTCACTCACCACCCAAGCTTTCACTCACCACTCAAGCTTTCGCTCGCCACCCAAGCTTTCACTCACCACTCAAGCTTTCACTCGCCACCCAAGCTTTCACTCACCACTCAAGCTTTCGCTCGCCACCCAAGCTTTCACTCACCACTCAAGCTTTCACTCACCACCCAAGCTTTCACTCACCACTCAAGCTTTCGCTCGCCACCCAAGCTTTCACTCACCACTCAAGCTTTCACTCACCACCCAAGCTTTCACTCACCACTCAAGCTTTCGCTCACCACCCAAGCTTTCACTCACCACCCAAGCTTTCACTCACCACCCAAGCTTTCATTCACCACCCAAGCTTACACTCGCCACCCAAGCTTTCACTCACCACTCAAGCTTTCACTCACCACCCAAGCTTTCACTCACCACCCAAGCTTTCACTCACCACCCAAGCTTTCACTCACCTGCTATACTCAAGCTCTTGGTCCAAGCTTATGCTAACCAGTAACACGGCATTTGACTCAAAAATAAATTTTGACTGGGAAATAATTATGACAGACTAAAATATACCTAAATACTTATAACTTAGACAATAATTCTGACTAATTATAACTTACACGATAATTTTAATTCTAATTTAGATGATAATTCTAACTACTTATAGTTTATTCGATAATTCTGACTAATTCTAACTTAGACGATAATTCTGACTAATTCTAACTTAGACGATAATTCTGACTAATTCCAACTTATATAATAATTCTAATAACTAAGCTGAAAATATTTCTGCAATAATCTAAAAATATTAAACACGTATTTATTACCATTACAATATTATAATTATTATATGTATAGGGAGGTAACCAGGTTTAATCCAAGGAAGGAGAGCACAGCTTCAGTTCCTTAGATGAAGAGCCCGTCGAAGCTATTACGGCACCACCTTTAAGATCATGAAGGTTAGGGGGTGACTTTAGGGAAGGGGTGAAGGGAGGGCACAGGTAGGGGTGAAGGAAGGGAGGGGTACGTAGGGGTGACGGAAGGGATGGGGGAGGGAGGGGTGAAGGCAGGGAGGGTGTAGGAAGGTTGAAGGATGGGAGTGGTACGTAGGGGTGACGGAAGGGATGGGGGAGGGAGGGGTGAAGGAAGGGAGGGGGTAGGTAGGGTGAAGGAAGGGAGAGGGTAGGTAGGAGTGAAGGGAGGGAGAAGGTAGGGGGTTAAGGAAGGGAAGGGGTAGGCAGGGGTGAAGGAAGCGATGGGGGAGGGAGGGGTGAACGAAGGAGGGGGTAGGTAGGGTGAAGGAGGATATGGGGTAGGTAGGAGTAGGCAGGGAAGAAGGGAAGGGGTAGCTAGGGGGTGTGATGGGAGGGGGTAGGTAGGGGTTGTTGAAGGGAGAGGGGAGATGTGTGGGTAGAGGAGGCTACAGTAAGAGGCAAGAGAGTGAAACAACCAGCAGCACGTAAAACTCTACGTTCCCAGCCAGCCAGGTTTAACTACCTCAGTAATAATAATAATAATAATAATAATAATAATAATAATAATAATAATAATATCTTCATTATTGTAATTATATTATTAAAGTTATTATTATTATTAAAATTATCATTTATTATTATAATTACTATTAAAATTATTATTACTATTTTCACAGGTTCAGTTTAGAAGACGAGAGGTGTTATCGTTCGTCAGATCTGAGAGGCGGGAACAGGTACACGGGGGCACAATTGGAAGTCAAAGGGAGAGACGATTCACAGAGATGTTAGGAAGTGTTTCTTCAGCCACACAGTGATCAGGAAGTGGAATAACCTTGACGGTTAAGTAGTGGAGGCAGGCGCAGTACACAGTTATAAGAAGAGGAATGGCAGGACTCATGAAGCTTATGCGAGAGTAAACCAAGCAAGAGACAAGAGGCAGGACCCTTCCTATTCCTCCCTCCTTCCTAGTCACCCTTCCTATTCCTCCCTCCTTCCTAGTCACCCTTCCTATTCCTCCCTCCTTCCTAGTCACCCTTCCTATTCCTCCCTCCTTCCTAGTCACCCTTCCTATTCCTCCCTCCTTCCTAGTCACCCTTCCTATTCCTCCCTCCTTCCTAGTCACCCTTCCTATTCCTCCCTCCTTCCTAGTCACCCTTCCTATTTCTCCCTCCTTCCTAGTCACCCTTCCTATTCCTCCCTCCTTCCTAGTCACCCTTCCTATTCCTCCCTCCTTCCTAGTCACCCTCTCTATTCCTCCCTCCTTCCTAGTCACCCTTCCTATTCCTCCCTCCTTCCTAGTCACCCTTCCTATTCCTCCCTCCTTCCTAGTCACCCTCTCTATTCCTCCCTCCTTCCTAGTCACCCTCTCTATTCCTCCCTCCTTCCTAGTCACCCTCTCTATTCCTCCCTCCTTCCTAGTCACCCTTCCTATTCCTCCCTCCTTCCTAGTCACCCTTCCTATTCCTCCCTCCTTCCTAGTCACCCTCCCTATTCCTCCCTCCTTCCTAGTCACCCTCTCTATTCCTACCTCCTTCCTAGTCACCCTCTCTATTCCTCCCTCCTTCCTAGTCACCCTCTCTATTCCTCCCTCCTTCCTAGTCACCCTTCCTATTCCTCCCTCCTTCCTAGTCACCCTTCCTATTCCTCCCTCCTTCCTGGTCACCCTTCCTATTCCTCCCTCCTTCCTAGTCACCATTCCTATTCCTCCCTCCTTCCTAGTCACCCTTCCTATTCCTCCCTCCTTCCTAGTCACTCTTCCTATTCCTCCCTCCTTCCTAGTCACCCTCTCTATTCCTCCCTCCTTCCTAGTCACCCTTCCTATTCCTCCCTTCTTCCTAGTCACCCTCTCTATTCCTCCCTCCTTCCTAGTCACCCTCTCTATTCCTCCCTCCTTCCTAGTCACCCTCTCTATTCCTCCCTCCTTCCTAGTCACCCTTCCTATTCCTCCCTCCTTCCTAGTCACCCTCTCTATTCCTCCCTCCTTCCTAGTCACCCTCTCTATTCCTCCCTCCTTCCTAGTCACCCTTCCTATTCCTCCCTCCTTCCTAGTCACCCTCTCTATTCCTCCCTCCTTCCTAGTCACCCTCTCTATTCCTCCCTCCTTCCTAGTCACGCTTCCTATCCCTCCCTCCTTCCTAGTCACCCTCTCTATTCCTCCCTCCTTCCTAGTCACCCTCTCTATTCCTCCCTCCTTCCTAGTCACCCTCTCTATTCCTCCCTCCTTCCTAGTCACCCTTCCTATCTCTCCCTCCTCCCTCTTTCCCCGTCTCTTTCGTTTTCTTCTATTTTTTCTCTACTTCTATTCCACCTTCTCCCACTTCCCTCCTTCACCTCTTCTCATCTTGCTTTTCCTCTGTTCCTCTCTTTCTTATATTAATCTCACTGTCTCCTATTTCATCTACATTCCCATTACATCATCCTCTTTCTCCTTTCCTTCATGTCGTTCCTTCCTTCCGTCCCTCTATCTTCCTTCTTACATTTTCTCTCCTTTTTCGTTTATTCATCACACCCTGCATTCATCCAGTGTTTCTCTCTCTCTCTCTCTCTCTCTCTCTCTCTCTCTCTCTCTCTCTCTCTCTCTCTCTCTCTCTCTCTCTCTAATACCTTTCCAATAGTTTTAAAATACAAAAGTGATTTTGTAGTTCATTTTAATTTTATAGCGAGCATGATTTATTCCAAGTAAATAATTACAGTACCGTGACCTGCCTTACGAACCGTGACCTGCCTTACGAACCGTGACCTGCCTTACGAACCGTGACCTGCCTTACGAACCGTGACCTGCCTTACGAACCGTGACCTGCCTTACGAACCGTGACCTGCCTTACGAACCGTGACCTGCCTTACGAACCGTGACCTGCCTTACGAACCGTGACCTGCCTTACGAACCGTGACCTGCCTTACGAACCGTGACCTGCCTTACGAACCGTGACCTGCCTTACGAACCGTGACCTGCCTTACGAACCGTGACCTGCCTTACGAACCGTGACCTGCCTTATGAACCGTGACCTGCCTTATGAATATAATTTTCACGTGTGTTGTGCTTTTTAGTAGACTAAAGTCGCCAGTGTAAATCGATGTATATATATATATATATATATATATATATATATATATATATATATATATATATATATATATATATATATATATATATATATATCGTAGTGTCTACCTGGGGGGTGTTGGGGGGGTTCAACGCCCCCGCGGCCCGGTCCATGACCAGGCCTCATGATGAATCAGGGCCTGATCAACCAGACTGATACTGCTGTCACACGCAGTCCTAACGTAGGAACCACAGCCCGGCTGGTCAGGTACTGAATTTAGGAACCTATCCAGCAGGTTAATATCTGCTGGTAGGAGGTAGAATAATCTTAAATCACGGATGTTGATACAGAGTTTCCTTTCTGTGTCCACAGCGTCCATGTTTTTAACTTTATTTATATTACACCTCTTGCTATATCTCTCACAGCAGTTGTTATGGTAGTGTGTAGGTGTGGAACCTGACCCTCAAGTATCTTTCATGAATGTATTATGAGGTACGGTTCTCTTCTCTGCTCCAGAGAGTACACTGAAGTAGTTGTAGCAGTGTTTTATTAGCTTTATGTAGGTAGTAAACGATCTCTAACTTTTCCAGCTTTGATATCTCTCCTGTCAGAACGGAGTCGTGAGCACACAATATTACAAGTTATTTGTACAATATGACTGACGTTATACTGTTTTGTTTTGAAGGTTCTCATTATCCACCCTAACATTATCCTGGTCTTTGTTGTATTTACTTTATTGTGTTCTCTAAATGATAGGTATAATAATGCTATATGACCTATGTCTTTTACGTGTTCCTTCCGACCTATGAGACGGTCTACTCCTTTTGAGTTCTTCATTCTTTATATATCTGAGCAACTGGAATTCGTAACTGTTGAACATAATCTTATTTTCCAGTGCCCACGGGATGACTTTGCTCTAATATGCTTGCAATTTGTCCGAATTATCCACAGAGATGACTTTTTCGCTTGTTTTGGTACCGTCTGCCAAGGATGACACGAAGCTGTGACCGGTGTTATTATCTAGTGCCTGTCTGTTATGATCATGAGAAAGAGTGAAGGCGCCAGTACCGCGCCCTGGGGCTACTGGGCTTTACTATGACAACACTGTGCTCTAAAAAACCATACCACGGGCGGGATTTGAACCCGCGGTCAGAGTCTCAAAACTCCAGACCGTCGCGTTAGCCACTGGACCAGCTAGCCACATAAGATTCGTCCAACTAGGTATATTTGGACGAATCTTACGTGGCTAGCTGGTCCAGTGGCTAACGCGACGGGCTGGAGTTTTGAGACTCTCTGACCGCGGGTTCAAATCCCGCACGGGGTATGGTTTGTTTGCAATCGTGTCATTACGATTTCGTGAGTCACTGTGCTCTGTTCACTATTACTCTCTCTCTCTTCTACTGGAAAATCCCTTTTCCTATTACACCTATTGACCGGGTTTTATGAGCTATAACTCCATGGACACACTTTTCAAACACAATAATGAGGTTTAGGTGACACCTTCTGCGTGCTGGTGTTTCTTTCAGAGCCTCAGTAATGTTATAATGATCCAACAGCCGTGACAAGTATGATCTTCCCGCTGTAAATCCATGATGACACAGGTTGTGTAGGACATGTTTATACCAAAAAATTAGTAATTTGGCGTTTTATCACCCTTGCAAAGACTATTATTACGATGCGTAATATTGTGCTATTGGTCAGTATTATTCTTCCCATAGTTCTCCTGCTTCCTTTCTGCATTTTTTACATATGATAATGGTATACAATATCGACAAGTTGATCAGTAAGACACATGTGCAGCAGTTAGGTAACTTTATTCCAAAACGGTTCACTACACAGTAAGCTTCTTTAGTCAAGTAAAAGGAGGCAACAGAAGCGGTAGTTATATTAAGACATCTCTACTGTTACCTAACTACTGCACATGTGTCTTACCAATTTTGAAGACATCCGGGGATTTTACCTAGATCTAACCTCCTCCTCTAAAGTATACCGAGTTTTTGCCCTGAAACGCTCAGGGACTACAACAAGACCTGATCGAGGCCACAGAAGAACTGATTTAGTTCGGCATCTCCTTCGAGATCCTCAGACGGGTCATCTAAGGATTAAAACCCGAGTCAGGACGCAGTTCCTGACGGTATTTTGCAGTAGATCTATGTTAATAAATAGTTCCATGAACCAGGGCAAGGTGCTACAAGTGTGTATACATCTCCATCTTCCTGCAGCTCTAAGGATACTGCTCATGTCGCATAAATTATTTGCAGGGCGAGCGGAGCAAATAAAGGAAATCTATTTGAAGACAGGAACTCAGGAGAATGACTGATCTGTACCGACATACACATTATTATTATTATTAAACCCAAGCGCTAAACCGACATATAGAGATCACTCTCAAGTTCCTGTCTCATGTGGGTTATTACTGAGCACTGACACGTGTTCATTATACTTCAGTTATTCATCTATTTGCATCTCTAACTCTGTCACTTAGGTAACACTGATTCATACTGTTCCTTCAGGGTTTCGGCCATTTCTGGTCTCGTCATCAGTGTGTGGACCTCCTGTGAGACAAATTTTAAAAGTTGGGTTTTTTGATCTGGATTTTCTCGTATTTACTTTTTTTTCTCTCAATATTGCTAATCTCTGTTTGTTCGTGTAAAGTTTCTTGTGTCTGGTAATAAAGTTCCAGCTTCCGATCCTTAGTGGGAACTTTTCGGTATACATTATTGTTCCTTTATTCAGGAGTATGCTTCCTTGTAATTAGTTCAGCAATATATGTTCTTATGTACGTTCTCCGTAAGATCCTATGCACGTTCTACTGTACGTTCCTCTATTTGTTCTTCTGTACGTTCCTATGCACATTCTTCTGTATGTTCCTCTATACGTTCTTCTGAACATTCTTATATACGTTCCTCTGTACGTTCTTCAGTTCCAGGCACCTCCCTTGATGGGTCAATAATAACAAAATTCTGTACATTTTTACTACTCTCCAAAAAACACTAAATTATTCACATTATAAATATTCCCGACGAAGGCGAGTACTGAGCACTGCCACGGACGGCGCCACGGACGGCGCTGCCACCAAGTTATTCACTGAATAACTCTTAAATTATACAATAATATGGTAAACCATAAACACTGAGTGACAATGACATTTTTCATGTAATTAAGAACACTAGTTATTTCTAAAAATAAGACGAGATTTCAAGGATATTTGTTCCGGCACCAGGAAGAAGTTAGACGTGTGTGTTTGTTGCAGAGACGACCCGTAGTTAGAAGTTAGTGATGTTGTCTAATGGTAGTTAGAAGTTAGTGATGAACTGTTGTCTAATGGTAGTTAGAAGTTAGTGATATTGTCTAATGGTAGTTAGAAGTTAGTGATGTACTGTTGTCTAATGGTAGTTAGAAGTTAGTGATGTACTGTTGTCTAACGGTAGTTAGAAGTTTGTGATGTACTGGTGTG
>NC_091349.1:5992129-6009629 GCF_038502225.1 Cherax quadricarinatus
CCAGGTCTCCCACTTCCCCAACCCCAATATACCTCCCAGACCACAGTCTTAGAAAAGAAGTTGAAGGTGTGGTATACAAATGCAGATGGAATAACAAACAAGTATGAGGAGTGGCACGAAAGAATTAAAGAGACATCCCCAGACATAATAGCACTCACAGAAACAAAACTCACCAGAATAATAACAGATTCAATCTTTCCATCTGGATACCAAATCCTCAGGAAAGACAGAGGGAGGAGAGGGGGAGGAGGAGTTGCACTGCTCATTAAAAACCAGTGGGATTTTGAGAAAATGGAAGGAATGGATGGCACGGGCGAAAGGGACTACTTAGTAGGAACAATCCAGTCTGAGGGACATAAGGTGATAATTGCAATAATGTACAACCCACCACAGAACTGCAGGAGGCCAAGAGAAGAATACGATGAGAGCAACAGAGCAATGATCGACACACTAGCCGAGGTGGCCAGGAGAGCACACATGGGGGGAGCAAAGTTACTAGTTATGGGTGATTTCAATCACAAGGAGATTGACTGGGAAAACCTGGAGCCCCATGGGGGTCCCGAAACATGGAGAGCCAAGATGATGGATGTGGTACTGGAAAACCTCATGCATCAACATGTTAGAGACACTACCAGAGAGAGAGGAGAGGATGAACCAGCAAGGCTGGACCTTGCATTCACCATGAGTAGTTCAGACATCGAGGGTATCATGTATGAAAGGCCCCTGGGAGCTAGTGATCATGTGGTTCTGTGCTTCGACTACATAGTTGAGCTCCAAGTGGAGAGAGTAGCAGGAATAGGCTGGGAAAAACCAAACTACAAAAGGGGGAATTACTCAGGCATGAGGAACTTCCTTCAAGACATTCAGTGGGAGAGGGAACTGACAGGAAAACCAGTACAAGAAATGATGGACTATGTAGCAACAAAATGCAAGGAGGCAGAGGAAAGGTTTGTTCCCAAGGGAAACAGAAATAATGGGAAGAACAGAACGAGTCCTTGGTTCACCCAAAGGTGTAGGGAGGCAAAAACTAGGTGTACTAGAGAATGGAAAAGGTACAGAAGACAGAGAACTCAGGAAAATAAAGAAATCAGCCGAAGAGCCAGAAACGAATATGCACAGATAAGAAGGGAGGCTCAGAGACAATATGAAAATGACATAGCATCGAAAGTCAAGACTGACCCGAAGCTGTTGTACAGCCACATCAGGAGGAAAACAACAGTCAAGGACCAAGTAATCAGACTGAGGAAGGGTGATGGGGAATTCACAAGAAACGACCAAGAGGTATGTCAGGAGCTCAACAAGAGATTTAAAGAGGTATTTACAGTGGAAACCAGTAGGACTCCAGGAAATCAGAACAGGGGGGCACACCAACAAGTGCTGGATGAGGTACATATAACCAAGGAGGAGGTGAAGAAGCTGCTATGCGAACTTGACACCTCAAAGGCGGTGGGACCAGACAACATCTCTCCGTGGGTCCTTAAAGAGGGAGCAGAGATATTGTGTGAGCCATTAACAAAGATCTTCAACACATCATTTGAAACTGGGCAACTCCCTGAGGTATGGAAAATGGCAAATGTAGTCCCAATTTTTAAAAAGGGAGACAGACATGAGGCACTAAACTACAGACCTGTATCACTAACGTGTATAGTATGCAAGGTCATGGAGAAGATCATCAGGAGGAGAGTGGTGGGGCACCTGGAAAGAAACAAGTGTATAATTGACAACCAGCACGGTTTCAGGGAAGGAAAATCCTGTGTCACAAACCTACTAGAGTTTTATGACAAGGTGACAGAAGTAAGACAAGAGAGAGAGGGGTGGATCGACTGCATATTTTTGGACTGCAAGGCCTTCGACACAGTTCCTCACAAGAGGTTACTGCAAAAGCTAGAGGATCAGGCACACATAACAGGAAAGGCACTGCAATGGTTCAGAGAATACCTGACAGGGAGGCAACAACGAGTCATGGTACGCGACGAGGTGTCAGAGTGGGCGCCTGTGACAAGCGGGGTTCCATAGGGGTCAGTCCTAGGACCTGTGCTGTTCTTGGTATATGTGAACGACATAACGGAAGGGATAGACTCAGAAGTGTCCTTGTTTGCCGATGATGCGAAGTTAATGAGAAGAATCAAATCGGATGAGGATCAGGCAGGACTACAAAGAGACCTGGACAGGCTACAAGCCTGGTCCAGCAACTGGCTCCTTGAATTTAACCCTGCCAAATGCAAAGTCATGAAGATTGGAGAAGGGCAAAGAAGACCGCAGACACAATATAGTTTAGATGGCCAAAGACTGCAAACCTCACTCAAGGAAAAAGATCTGGGGGTGAGTATAACACCGAGCATATCTCCTGAGGCGCACATCAATCAGATAACTGCTGCAGCATACGGGCGCCTGGCAAACCTACGGATAGCGTTCCGATACCTCAGTAAGGATTCGTTTAAGACTCTGTATACCATTTACGTCAGGCCCATACTGGAGTATGCAGCACCAGTTTGGAATCCACACCTAGTCAAGCACGTCAAGAAATTAGAGAAAGTGCAAAGGTTTGCAACAAGACTAGTCCCAGAGCTACGGGGATTGTCCTACGAAGAAAGGTTGAGGGAAATCGGCCTGACGACACTGGAGGACAGGAGGGTCAGGGGAGACATGATAACGACATATAAAATACTGCGCGGAATAGACAAGGTGGACAAAGACGGGATGTTCCAGAGAAGGGACACAGAAACAAGAGGTCACAATTGGAAGTTGAAGACTCAGATGAATCAAAGGGATGTTAGGAAGTATTTCTTCAGTCATAGAGTAGTCAGGCAGTGGAATAGCCTAGAAAGTGACGTAGTGGAGGCGGGAACCATACATAGTTTTAAGGCGAGGTATGATAGAGCTCATGGGGCAGGGAGAGAGAGGACCTAGTAGCAATCAGCGAAGAGGCGGGGCCAGGAGCTGTGACTCGACCCCTGCAACCACAAATAGGTGAGTACACAGACACAGACACACACACACACACACACGTTCTAACACTACATATTCTGTCAATTAGTGAGTAGTGTGTTTACACGTTGTACGGCTGGTGTTGTGTCTGTTGCTACCATGGAACTTATACTCTGTGGGGCGATATTATTATTTTCCTTGCTCCTGAGATACTGGTTTTTCCCGTGTTATGTCAATCCCTAAGCAGGGGTAACTGCTCCTAGTTGCTCTCTGCCCTGTGTAAGTCAGTCCCTAGGCAAGAGTGACTGCTCCTGGCTTACTAGTCTCTAAGCAGGACTGACGACGTCAGTCTCCATTCGGATCTGGTTCTTGTTATTCTACAGTTGTTGATCTACACTGACATTATGAATGTCTCAACTTATTGATATTCTGGCTACTTTTGCTACCACCACCACTACTACTACTACTACCAGCAGCAGCAGCAGCAGCAGCAGCAGCAGCAGCAGCAGCAGCAGCACGTAGCAGCAGCAGCAGCAGCATCAGGAGCAGCAGCAGCAGCAGCAGCAGCAGCAGCAGCAGCATCAGGAGCAGCAGCAGCAGCAGCAGCAGCAGCAGCAACAGCAAAAGTAGCCAGAATATCAATAACTTGAGACATTCATATCGTCAGTGTAGATCAACAACTGTAGTATAACAAGAGCGAGATCCGAATGGAGACTGACTGACGTCGTCAGTCCACTACTACTACTACTACTAGTCGTAGTAGTAGTAGTAGTAGCAGCAGTGTCCTCTGGTCTTCTCTACACTTCTCGTCCCAGTTGTGACTTGACATCATACTTATACTCTTAAATCCCATATTTTTAGACAACCACACTTTATTATTATTATTATTATTATTATTATTATTATTATTATTGGCGAGATTTCTATCAGTAAAACAACCATAACTGAAGTACCATAACTTCTACCATTACCATCACAACCACGGTCACCACCACCACCATAACCACCATCACAATGATCACCATTTCACCACAATCACCATTATACCGACCATCACCATAACGCTGACCATCATTACCACAACAACAAAAACAACCACAACCACACAACCACCACACCACTACCACACAACCACCACACCACTACCACACAGCCACCACACCACCACCACACCACTACCGCACAATCACCACACCACTACCACACAACCACCACACCACTACCATACAACCATCACCACACCACTACCACACAACCACCACACCACTACCACACAACCACCACCACACAACCACCACACCACTACCATACAACCATCACCACACCACTACCACACAACCACCACACCACTACCACACAGCCACCACACCACCAGCACACCACTACCGCACAATCACCACACCACTACCACACAACCACCACACCACTACCATACAACCACCACCACACCACTACCACACAACCACCACACCACTACCACACAACCACCACCACACCACTACCACACAACCACCACACCACTACCACACAACCACCACACCGCTACCACACAACCACCACACCACTACCACACAACCACCACACCACTACCACACAACCACCACGCCACCACCACACCACTACCACACAATCACCACACCACCACACCACTACCACACAACCACCACATCACCATCACACCACTACCACACAATCACCACACCACTACCACACCACCACCACACCACTACCACACAAACACCACACCACTACCACACAACCACCACACCACTACCATACAACCACCACACCACTATCACACAACCACCACACCACTACCACACAACCACACCACTACCACACAACCACCACATCACCATCACACCACTACCACACAATCACCACACCACTACCACACCACTACCACACAAACACCACACCACTACCATACAACCACCACACCACTACCATACAACCACCACACCACTATCACACAACCACCACACCACTACCACACAACCACCACACCACTACCACACAACCACCACACCACTACCACACAACCACCACACCACTATGACACGACCACCACACCACTACCACAACCACCACACCACCACTACCACACAACCACCACACCACTATCACACGACCACCACAACACTACCACACAACCACCACACCACTACCACACAACCACCACACCACTATCACACGACCACCACAACACTACCACACAACCACCACACCACTACCATACAACCACCACACCACTATCACACGACCACCACACCACTACCACACAACCACCACACCACCACCACACCACAACCACACAACCACCACACCACTATCACACGACCACCACACTACTACCACACAACCACCACACCACTACCACACAACCACCATACCACTATCACACGACCACCACACCACTACCACACAACCACCACACCACTACCACACAACCACCACACCACTATCACACGACCACCACACCACTACCACACAACCACCACACCACTACCACACACCCACCACACCACTACCACACAACCACCACACCACTACCACAACCACCACACCACTACCACACAACCACCACACCACTCCCACACAACCACACCACCACCACACCACTACCACACAACCACACCACTACCACACCACTACCACACAACCACCACACCACTACCACACAACCACCACACCACTACCACACAATCACCTCCACTAACATCACACTAAGGTACAGATGAATGCGGGAGAGTGTTGCCATGGCAACAGGGCTGTCGGAAACAGAAAGGCACTGTTAAACCCGAGGCGGCACTACAACCTTGGCATCCTCAATAAATAGTACACCAGGCAGGCTGCCTTGACATGCTCAATATATGGTACAAGGGGAAGACTACCTGGAGTCTGCCTGGAGGGTATTCCAGGGATCAACGCCCCCGCGTCTCGGTCCATGACCAGGCCCCCTGGTGGATCAGGGCCTGATCAACGAGGCTGTTACTGCTGGCCGCACGTAGTCGACGTACGATATATGGTACACGGGACAGACTGCCTTGACATTCTCAATATATGGCACACGGAACAGGCTGCCTTGATATCCTCAATATATGGTACACGGAACAGGCTGCCTTGATATCGTCAATATATGGTACACGGAACAGGCTGCCTTGATATCCTCAATATATGGCACACGGAACAGGCTGCCTTGATATCGTCAATATATGGCACACGGAACAGGCTGCCTTGATATCCTCAATATATGGTACACGGAACAGGCTGCCTTGATATCCTCAATATATGGTACACGGAACAGGCTGCCTTGATATCGTCAATATATGGTACACGGAACAGGCTGCCTTGATATCCTCAATATATGGTACACGGAACAGGCTGCCTTGATATCCTCAATATATGGCACACGGAACAGGCTGCCTTGATATCCTCAATATATGGCACAAGGAACAGGCTGCCTTGATATCCTCAATATATGGCACACGGAACAGGCTGCCTTGATATCCACAATATATGGCACAAGGAACAGGCTGCCTTGATATCCTCAATATATGGCACAAGGAACAGGCTGCCTTGATATCCTCAATATATGGCACACGGAACAGGCTGCCTTGATATCCACAATATATGGCACAAGGAACAGGCTGCCTTGATATCCTCAATATATGGCACACGGAACAGGCTGCCTTGATATCCACAATATATGGCACAAGGAACAGGCTGCCTTGATATCCTCAATATATGGCACAAGGAACAGGCTGCCTTGATATCCTCAATATATGGCACAAGGAACAGGCTGCCTTGATATCCTCAATATATGGCACACGAAACAGGCTGCCTTGATATCCTCAATATATGGCACAAGGAACAGGCTGCCTTGATATCCTCAATATATGGCACAAGGAACAGGCTGCCTTGATATCCTCAATATATGGCACAAGGAACAGGCTGCCTTGATATCCACAATATATGGCACAAGGAACAGGCTGCCTTGATATCCTCAATATATGGCACAAAGAACAAGCTGCCTTGATATCCTCAATATATGGCACAAGGAACAGGCTGCCTTGATATCCTCAATATATGGCACAAGGAACAGGCTGCCTTGATATCCTCAATATATGGCACACGGAACAGGCTGCCTTGATATCCTCAATATATGGCACACGGAACAGGCTGCCTTGATATCCACAATATATGGCACAAGGAACAGGCTGCCTTGATATCCTCAATATATGGCACAAGGAACAGGCTGCCTTGATATCCTCAATATATGGCACACGGAACAGGCTGCCTTGATATCCTCAATATATGGCACAAGGAACAGGCTGCCTTGATATCCTCAATATATGGCACACGGAACAGGCTGCCTTGATATCCACAATATATGGCACAAGGAACAGGCTGCCTTGATATCCTCAATATATGGCACACGGAACAGGCTGCCTTGACATCCACAATATATGGCACACGGAACAGGCTGCCTTGACATCCACAATATATGGCACACGGAACAGGCTGCCTTGACATCCACAATATATGGCACACGGAACAGGCTGCCTTGACATCCACAATATATGGCACACGGAACAGGCTGCCTTGACATCCACAATATATGGCACACGGAACAGGCTGCCTTGACATCCACAATATATGGTACACGGAACAGGCTGCCTTGACATCCACAATATATGGTACACGGAACAGGCTGCCTTGACATCCACAATATATGGTACACGGAACAGGCTGCCTTGACATCCACAATATATGGTACACGGAACAGGCTGCCTTGACATCCACAATATATGGCACACGGAACAGGCTGCCTTGACATCCACAATATATGGCACACGGAACAGGCTGCCTTGACATCCACAATATATGGTACACGGAACAGGCTGCCTTGACATCCACAATATATGGTACACGGAACAGGCTGCCTTGACATCCACAATATATGGTACACGGAACAGGCTGCCTTGACATCCACAATATATGGCACACGGAACAGGCTGCCTTGACATCCACAATATATGGTACACGGAACAGGCTGCCTTGACATCCACAATATATGGTACACGGAACAGGCTGCCTTGACATCCACAATATATGGTACACGGAACAGGCTGCCTTGACATCCACAATATATGGCACACGGAACAGGCTGCCTTGACATCCACAATATATGGTACACGGAACAGGCTGCCTTGACATCCACAATATATGGCACACGGAACAGGCTGCCTTGACATCCACAATATATGGTACACGGAACAGGCTGCCTTGACATCCACAATATATGGTACACGGAACAGGCTGCCTTGACATCCACAATATATGGTACACGGAACAGGCTGCCTTGACATCCACAATATATGGTACACGGAACAGGCTGCCTTGACATCCACAATATATGGCACACGGAACAGGCTGCCTTGACATCCACAATATATGGTACACGGAACAGGCTGCCTTGACATCCACAATATATGGTACACGGAACAGGCTGCCTTGACATCCACAATATATGGTACACGGAACAGGCTGCCTTGACATCCACAATATATGGTACACGGAACAGGCTGCCTTGACATCCACAATATATGGTACACGGAACAGGCTGCCTTGACATCCACAATATATGGCACACGGAACAGGCTGCCTTGACATCCACAATATATGGTACACGGAACAGGCTGCCTTGACATCCACAATATATGGTACACGGAACAGGCTGCCTTGACATCCTCAATATATGGTACACGGAACAGGCTGCCTTGACATCCACAATATATGGTACACGGAACAGGCTGCCTTGACATCCTCAATATATGGTACACGGAACAGGCTGCCTTGACATCCACAATATATGGTACACGGAACAGGCTGCCTTGACATCCACAATATATGGTACACGGAACAGGCTGCCTTGACATCCTCAATATATGGTACACGGAACAGGCTGCCTTGACATCCACAATATATGGTACACGGAACAGGCTGCCTTGACATCCACAATATATGGTACACGGAACAGGCTGCCTTGACATCCTCAATATATGGTACACGGAACAGGCTGCCTTGACATCCACAATATATGGTACACGGAACAGGCTGCCTTGACATCCTCAATATATGGTACACGGAACAGGCTGCCTTGACATCCTCAATATATGGCACACGGAACAGGCTGCCTTGACATCCACAATATATGGTACACGGAACAGGCTGCCTTGACATCCACAATATATGGTACACGGAACAGGCTGCCTTGACATCCACAATATATGGTACACGGAACAGGCTGCCTTGACATCCACAATATATGGTACACGGAACAGGCTGCCTTGACATCCACAATATATGGTACACGGAACAGGCTGCCTTGACATCCACAATATATGGCACACGGAACAGGCTGCCTTGACATCCACAATATATGGTACACGGAACAGGCTGCCTTGACATCCACAATATATGGTACACGGAACAGGCTGCCTTGACATCCACAATATATGGTACACGGAACAGGCTGCCTTGACATCCACAATATATGGCACACGGAACAGGCTGCCTTGACATCCACAATATATGGTACACGGAACAGGCTGCCTTGACATCCACAATATATGGCACACGGAACAGGCTGCCTTGACATCCACAATATATGGTACACGGAACAGGCTGCCTTGACATCCACAATATATGGCACACGGAACAGGCTGCCTTGACATCCACAATATATGGCACACGGAACAGGCTGCCTTGACATCCACAATATATGGCACACGGAACAGGCTGCCTTGACATCCACAATATATGGTACACGGAACAGGCTGCCTTGACATCCACAATATATGGCACACGGAACAGGCTGCCTTGACATCCACAATATATGGCACACGGAACAGGCTGCCTTGACATCCACAATATATGGCACACGGAACAGGCTGCCTTGACATCCACAATATATGGTACACGGAACAGGCTGCCTTGACATCCACAATATATGGCACACGGAACAGGCTGCCTTGACATCCACAATATATGGTACACGGAACAGGCTGCCTTGACATCCACAATATATGGTACACGGAACAGGCTGCCTTGACATCCACAATATATGGTACACGGAACAGGCTGCCTTGACATCCACAATATATGGTACACGGAACAGGCTGCCTTGACATCCACAATATATGGTACACGGAACAGGCTGCCTTGACATCCACAATATATGGTACACGGAACAGGCTGCCTTGACATCCACAATATATGGTACACGGAACAGGCTGCCTTGACATCCACAATATATGGTACACGGAACAGGCTGCCTTGACATCCACAATATATGGTACACGGAACAGGCTGCCTTGACATCCACAATATATGGTACACGGAACAGGCTGCCTTGACATCCACAATATATGGCACACGGAACAGGCTGCCTTGACATCCACAATATATGGTACACGGAACAGGCTGCCTTGACATCCACAATATATGGCACACGGAACAGGCTGCCTTGACATCCACAATATATGGTACACGGAACAGGCTGCCATGACATCCACAATATATGGTACACGGAACAGGCTGCCTTGACATCCACAATATATGGTACACGGAACAGGCTGCCTTGACATCCACAATATATGGTACACGGAACAGGCTGCCTTGACATCCACAATATATGGCACACGGAACAGGCTGCCTTGACATCCACAATATATGGTACACGGAACAGGCTGCCTTGACATCCACAATATATGGCACACGGAACAGGCTGCCTTGACATCCACAATATATGGCACACGGAACAGGCTGCCTTGACATCCACAATATATGGTACACGGAACAGGCTGCCTTGACATCCACAATATATGGCACACGGAACAGGCTGCCTTGACATCCACAATATATGGCACACGGAACAGGCTGCCTTGACATCCACAATATATGGTACACGGAACAGGCTGCCTTGACATCCACAATATATGGTACACGGAACAGGCTGCCTTGACATCCACAATATATGGCACACGGAACAGGCTGCCTTGACATCTACAATATATGGTACACGGAACAGGCTGCCTTGACATCCACAATATATGGTACACGGAACAGGCTGCCTTGACATCCACAATATATGGCACACGGAACAGGCTGCCTTGACATCCACAATATATGGTACACGGAACAGGCTGCCTTGACATCCACAATATATGGTACACGGAACAGGCTGCCTTGACATCCACAATATATGGCACACGGAACAGGCTGCCTTGACATCCACAATATATGGTACACGGAACAGGCTGCCTTGACATCCACAATATATGGCACACGGAACAGGCTGCCTTGACATCCACAATATATGGCACACGGAACAGGCTGCCTTGACATCCACAATATATGGTACACGGAACAGGCTGCCTTGACATCCACAATATATGGTACACGGAACAGGCTGCCTTGACATCCACAATATATGGCACACGGAACAGGCTGCCTTGACATCCACAATATATGGTACACGGAACAGGCTGCCTTGACATCCACAATATATGGTACACGGAACAGGCTGCCTTGACATCCACAATATATGGTACACGGAACAGGCTGCCTTGACATCCACAATATATGGTACACGGAACAGGCTGCCTTGACATCCACAATATATGGTACACGGAACAGGCTGCCTTGACATCCACAATATATGGTACACGGAACAGGCTGCCTTGACATCCACAATATATGGCACACGGAACAGGCTGCCTTGACATCCACAATATATGGTACACGGAACAGGCTGCCTTGACATCCACAATATATGGTACACGGAACAGGCTGCCTTGACATCCACAATATATGGTACACGGAACAGGCTGCCTTGACATCCACAATATATGGCACAAGGAACAGGCTGCCTTGACATCCACAATATATGACACAAGGAACAGGCTGCCTTGACATCCACAATATATGGTACACGGAACAGGCTGCCTTGACATCCACAATATATGGTACACGGAACAGGCTGCCTTGACATCCACAATATATGGTACACGGAACAGGCTGCCTTGACATCCACAATATATGGTACACGGAACAGGCTGCCTTGACATCCACAATATATGGTACACGGAACAGGCTGCCTTGACATCCACAATATATGGTACACGGAACAGGCTGCCTTGACATCCACAATATATGGTACACGGAACAGGCTGCCTTGACATCCACAATATATGGTACACGGAACAGGCTGCCTTGACATCCACAATATATGGCACACGGAACAGGCTGCCTTGACATCCACAATATATGGTACACGGAACAGGCTGCCTTGACATCCACAATATATGGTACACGGAACAGGCTGCCTTGACATCCACAATATATGACACACGGAACAGGCTGCCTTGACATCCACAATATATGACACACGGAACAGGCTGCCTTGACATCCACAATATATGGTACACGGAACAGGCTGCCTTGACATCCACAATATATGGCACACGGAACAGGCTGCCTTGACATCCACAATATATGGCACACGGAACAGGCTGCCTTGACATCCACAATATATGACACACGGAACAGGCTGCCTTGACATCCACAATATATGGCACACGGAACAGGCTGCCTTGACATCCACAATATATGACACACGGAACAGGCTGCCTTGACATCCACAATATATGGTACACGGAACAGGCTGCCTTGACATCCACAATATATGGTACACGGAACAGGCTGCCTTGACATCCACAATATATGGCACACGGAACAGGCTGCCTTGACATCCACAATATATGGCACACGGAACAGGCTGCCTTGACATCCACAATATATGACACACGGAACAGGCTGCCTTGACATCCACAATATATGGCACACGGAACAGGCTGCCTTGACATCCACAATATATGACACACGGAACAGGCTGCCTTGACATCCACAATATATGACACACGGAACAGGCTGCCTTGACATCCACAATATATGGCACACGGAACAGGCTGCCTTGACATCCACAATATATGACACACGGAACAGGCTGCCTTGACATCCACAATATATGGCACACGGAACAGGCTGCCTTGACATCCACAATATATGACACACGGAACAGGCTGCCTTGACATCCACAATATATGACACACGGAACAGGCTGCCTTGACATCCACAATATATGGCACACGGAACAGGCTGCCTTGACATCCACAATATATGACACACGGAACAGGCTGCCTTGACATCCACAATATATGGCACACGGAACAGGCTGCCTTGACATCCACAATATATGACACACGGAACAGGCTGCCTTGACATCCACAATATATGGCACACGGAACAGGCTGCCTTGACATCCACAATATATGACACACGGAACAGGCTGCCTTGACATCCACAATATATGGTACACGGAACAGGCTGCCTTGACATCCACAATATATGGCACACGGAACAGGCTGCCTTGACATCCACAATATATGGCACACGGAACAGGCTGCCTTGACATCCACAATATATGACACACGGAACAGGCTGCCTTGACATCCACAATATATGGCACACGGAACAGGCTGCCTTGACATCCACAATATATGACACACGGAACAGGCTGCCTTGACATCCACAATATATGACACACGGAACAGGCTGCCTTGACATCCACAATATATGGCACACGGAACAGGCTGCCTTGACATCCACAATATATGACACACGGAACAGGCTGCCTTGACATCCACAATATATGGCACACGGAACAGGCTGCCTTGACATCCACAATATATGGCACACGGAACAGGCTGCCTTGACATCCACAATATATGACACACGGAACAGGCTGCCTTGACATCCACAATATATGGCACACGGAACAGGCTGCCTTGACATCCTCAATATATGGCACACGGAACAGGCTGCCTTGACATCCACAATATATGGTACACGGAACAGGCTGCCTTGACATCCTCAATATATGGCACACGGAACAGGCTGCCTTGACATCCACAATATATGGCACACGGAACAGGCTGCCTTGACATCCTCAATATATGGCACACGGAACAGGCTGCCTTGACATCCACAATATATGGTACACGGAACAGGCTGCCTTGACATCCTCAATATATGGCACACGGAACAGGCTGCCTTGACATCCACAATATATGGCACACGGAACAGGCTGCCTTGACATCCTCAATATATGGCACACGGAACAGGCTGCCTTGACATCCACAATATATGGCACACGGAACAGGCTGCCTTGACATCCTCAATATATGGTACACGGAACAGGCTGCCTTGACATCCACAATATATGACACACGGAACAGGCTGCCTTGACATCCACAATATATGACACACGGAACAGGCTGCCTTGACATCCACAATATATGACACACGGAACAGGCTGCCTTGACATCCACAATATATGACACACGGAACAGGCTGCCTTGACATCCACAATATATGACACACGGAACAGGCTGCCTTGACATCCACAATATATGGTACACGGAACAGGCTGCCTTGACATCCACAATATATGACACACGGAACAGGCTGCCTTGACATCCACAATATATGGTACACGGAACAGGCTGCCTTGACATCCACAATATATGACACACGGAACAGGCTGCCTTGACATCCACAATATATGGCACACGGAACAGGCTGCCTTGACATCCACAATATATGGTACACGGAACAGGCTGCCTTGACATCCACAATATATGACACACGGAACAGGCTGCCTTGACATCCACAATATATGGTACACGGAACAGGCTGCCTTGACATCCACAATATATGACACACGGAACAGGCTGCCTTGACATCCACAATATATGGCACACGGAACAGGCTGCCTTGACATCCACAATATATGGTACACGGAACAGGCTGCCTTGACATCCACAATATATGACACACGGAACAGGCTGCCTTGACATCCACAATATATGGTACACGGAACAGGCTGCCTTGACATCCACAATATATGACACACGGAACAGGCTGCCTTGACATCCACAATATATGGCACACGGAACAGGCTGCCTTGACTCTCAGTAGTGTTAAGTCATTATCTTGAAGATTTTTACACCGCTTCTAACCTCATTCTCAGTAATTACTACAATTATCATATAGTGAAGACTGCAACTTACTGAAACGTTAATAATCCTACACTGAACTAAGTTATTACAACTATTATTACCCTTCACTGAATTTGAATATTTAAGAATGTTAATTACTTATTTTATTATTAAGATTCGCCGGTATTCTCCCGGCCCGGGCCTTGTCCAAGTGGTGGCCCGGCCTTGGCTCCCTCTCTAGGGAGTGTCTGAGGCCTAAGTCTCCCATGGGAGGAGGCACAAGTACCTCCTCATCTTTGGGACCAACTGTCCCCAGGCCTAGCCACAAGCTAGGCCTCTCTGGTCTGCCATCCCCGCCCCAAGGGGACTAATGGGAATGACAGTCTTGTGAGCTGCAAGCTCGGGCTCAGGGCACCTACCCTGCCCTAGAAGTGCTGGGTATTGGTGTCGATGTGTTAATTACCCTTCACTAAATTATGTGTTAGGCTAAGTTTATATTTTGGTTACCCCTCCCCCCCCCCAAAAAAAAAGGACAGACCCAAAATATAACTATCTTCACTGAACAAAAAATTAATATGATATTTATCTTTCAGTTGACCCCCACCAAAAAAAAAGAAAGACCAAAAATATAACTGTCTCCGTTGAAAAAAAAAATTAATATTGTATAAAGAAATTATTGAAGAAAATTCACAAAACTTATAGTTAATTACAGAATTCAATAATGATAACTGAATTAAAATTAATTAAAAAATTAAAGTATTTAATTATCATAACTTCGCAAAATTAAAAAAAAACAGTAACTCAACTAAATTTCAAAATTGCAGAATTTAATAGCCATAACAAACATACATTAAAAAATAAGTTAATTAACAGTAACTGAACTAAATTTAAGTTACAAAATTCAATAACGATAACTGAACTAAATTAAAAAATTACCGAATTCAATAACCATAACTGAACTAAATTTAAGAATTAAAACTAAGTAAATAACAATAACTAAGCTAAATTTTAAAATATAAAAAAAAAATATTTAATAACGATAAGTGAACCAAATTTGAAAAACCAGCTAAACAGGGATGGTCGTTATTATTTTGAGTACGGTCATGAGTTACTGAAAAACAAGAGATAATAATCCTAGCACTCAGTTACAACGGTAATTGTTGTCAATTGTAAGACGAGTTATTGCATGCCACAGTAATTACCGTACAACACTCACATTAAATCATCACACACTGCGCTATTGCAGTATATTTTAAGGGATATACAGCGCCTGTGGGGACTGGGGGGGGGGGGCAACAAGGTTTGATGCAAGGAAGGGGAAGGCACCTCTGATGCCTTTGATCATAAGCCTCTGAGAGGTGTGCTCAACGGGGTAAATTACAAGTCTTTGGGTAACTCTTTTAATTTAGTGAAATTAAAGACCAGGTCATGGGTACTGTTACATTACCGTAATTACATTAGTGCAACGTATTTTTAAATTACCTTTGAAGAACAGATCTTAGAGTTATTACCTGTCTTTCCTGACACTCCCTGAGATCAGTTACTTGTTGGGCTTAAAACCTACTGACTGCATGCCATTCCATAGTAATCATCTAATGGTTACATTTATGACCATAAACTTTTACAGGGGTAAGCCAGCGGAAGTCCTCGGTCAGATAACCAAAAGCTCCAGCTATGGGTCATCATATGACTAAGACCGGCGTCAGGAAACACTTGTCCAGTTTCCTGATAAACCTTACCTAACCTAACCTAAACCTTCTGAATGATAATATAAACATGTCGGTCATTAACGCTGCTCGTTATCTGTACACTACCAACCACAGTTTATATACACTTAAACATACACACAGTATATTTCTAGTAAACACACATTTGTGTATACTAGAAATAGCTATATTTTTTTAACATAAAATTCCGCGCAATGCAATGTAAATATTGAGTTGTCCGTCCATGTGACTTAATTTACATTTTCACTAATGCTTATTACTGGGTATAATTCTAGACGTCATACCATGGTAAGTATGATGACTGTACGTTACCTGACCATGTTATGACATATTATCTTCACATAATTCCCTATAAAGGTGGATTCTTTTGCAGGACAATTTTCAGAATCTATTCTAGGTGATTTGCCGGTATTTTTTTTTTCTTATTCGCCGGTATTCTCCCGGTCCGGGTCTTTTCCAAGTAGTGGTGACCCGGCCTTGGCTCCCTATTAGGGGAGTATCTCGAGACCTAAGTCTCCCATGGGAGGAGGTACAAGTACCCCCTCATCTTTGGGACCAAGTGTCCCCAGGCCTAGCTACAGTCCCCGCCCTCACGGGGCTCGTAGGGAGAAGCTAGGCCTCTGGTCTGCCATCTGCCTCGCCCCAAAGGATCTCGTGGGGATGGCAGTCTTATTAGCTGCAGGTGGTAGCAAGCTCAGGCCATTTTGCCGGTATGTAACA